>NC_040879.1:61550326-61640067 GCF_003676215.2 Rhopalosiphum maidis | reverse complement strand
AAAAGTTTAACATCACCCTAAACGGTATGATAATACTGAACCTTCTACATTTAAATTACCAAAAGCAACAAAAAACTATGAAAAATTACGACTTGGTACAATTTGTACGAAATATATTCACAAATTGCAAACGTCAAAGTCATATAATATTCTATGTAAATAAAACAACTATATTACTTATTATACGTAGGTACAGTTACAAAAGGTAGACTTTAAACATCTTTGTAATAGCGTAAATATACTTAATTTCGCAGTGTGTTTCATCATTATCTATGAGTAGTACTATTATTATGTATAAAGTTGTAACTCACGGGAATCCCTCTTATCCGAGACTGGATAAAAATATAATTCAAAAACTTTCATGCTAATCTCAATACATCTGATGGCGCACGGTTCTACAACCTGGGAAAAAAAAACGAAAAATCGGCGTTTAAAAACCACGTCTACCCCAAGATCTCCTTCTATCACAATCAAGCGAAGACGAAGATCGATTTTAAATTACCACTAATATAATATTAACTAACATTAGCATGTATATCACTATATCACTAACTAAAAATATTAGTAATTGTAATTTGTTATTTGTAATTGAACACGTTAGTAAACTTGTAATAGCATGATAAAATGCTGAAACATTTTAATTTTAATAAATAAATAAATAAAAAAAAAAAGTTATAAGTACTGTATATTTGCATAAATATTTGTTTCCCTCAAATATATTTTTGAAAAACCTTAGTGGTCGTTCGACGTGTTTGAAACTCAAGATTCTGGGTATTTTGGATGCTGATCAAAAGCGGTATCTGTCGTGGACACCGTAAATGCCGTTTTTTTACCCCACATTGGGGTCTTGGAATTCCGAAATTTGAATTTTTTAGTCGAGTGTTACTCGGCGGCGGGTTTCGATGTATGGGGCATAGTTACTTCACGGAAATTTCTGTTTAAGTCGTTTTACATAAAGTCCTCCGGTGGTAGCAGTGTCCTATGGCTCCTTGTGCCCCTCCCCCCATGGATATTTTAAAAATGTTTAATATTTGTTCCTTTCTGAAGTTCACAAGTTCAGTTTTTCGTAGGTCTGTGATCAAAATCGGCGTCCCGTGGTGACACTGTAGAATTCATTTTTACCCCTATTTTTGGCGTCGGAAATTAGGATTTTGCAGTTTTTTTCTTTGTCGCCACGAAACAATTAATTTTTGGGTGGTTAGAGCGATTTTTTTCTACGCATCGTTTAGACGTTTTTGTAAAAATTCGAACGCTACCAAAACCAAAGGAATCGGACGTTTTGTTGCGAAGTTACGATTATATTTTTATTTTTGGCACTTAGATTTTACGTATTTTTCGAATTTTTTGAATTTGAGTTTTTGTTTAATCTTTTCGAATTTGAGTGCTGACTCATAAATGCTACGACGAGTTTGAAAGGTTAATAAAGGTTAAAAATCGAATGGCTTGTTTTTTCGTACACGCATAATTTTCTGTATGGTACCTATACCACCGTATAACGATTTAACGAAGTATCTTTTTGAACTTGTTTTTTTACACGTTTTATGTTTGTTAAGGTTTCAACGTTTAGCAATTACGCCAACAGCATAAAAATAGTTATATATAAATAGTTTTTCATCAAATCATATAGAGAATACATCTATTTAATGTTTATAGTGTTTTATATCCCTCGTTTAGCGTTAAGAATTTAATATGTACCTAAGCGATTTCGTTGTTTATACGAGATACGACCATCATTTTTAAAATGTACGACGCAGTCAGTAGATTACTTCTGATCACTTCAGACTCAAATCTGCTCGAATACAACATTTCATTTATTATTTATTAGTTTAATTATATGTGTATATTTAATATGCAATATATTAGTATGATTGGTAGTAATTTGTTTTGAATTTCACAATATAACTTCGGTAATATTTATAGGAGATAAAGATTTAAATTTTATGGACATCGAACATAAAAAATAAATTATTATGATTTATTTACATTGTTAAGTATTCAAATAATGAATCGTTATATGTATAAGATATATAACATATACGAACCGTTAGTTCAATTAGTTAACCAGTGGACTGTACAGTCCGGAGAATATTAATGCATAATAAATGCTTACCTGCAACTATCTAAACACTTAAATAATACATACATCTATAGTTTAATGTTATTACTTTTTGACTTTTGTCTTACTAGTTACTATGTATCTATATTAAGACTCATGATATTTATACAACTGCCTGCTTAATTACAAAGTACAAAATATTATTGGAAATTTATTTCATTATATTATGCTCAGTTAATCAGTTTTGAAATTGTATTTGTTTCTGAAAATATTATAATATTAAACATTTTTGAATTCGGCGGCCAGAGATAAAATCTAATAAGTTGAATATTCTAATCCGAATTGATATGATGTTTTTTCATCCATGATTGTGGTTTAGTGATATAAAACATTGTTTATCTATTGATATAATCGTTTGTATTTACTGTCTGATTTATGTTTCATATCTTTTTGCAGTTTTATATTCGTATTTGTATTTAAATTTCAACTTTAAATTGTTTTCAAGTATTTTGAAATAGGAATGAAGTTTGTCTGTTAGTTTTTGTTTGATTATTTCCATTTCTGAATTATTCACCGTTGTCCACGTACTAGTTGTCATAAACAGACTTTCGATCTCTTTATGGTGTGTAGTATTGACATTTTATCCTCCAACCATTATACATATTTAACCGACAATTTTTTTTAGATGGCAGTACAGCAGATCACTCAAGGACTGCTAAGACATGAATTAACGTTTTAAACACTTGACAAAGTTACAACATCCTACGTTGAAATGGACTAGACGATACTGATAATAATAATGGTTTTATGCAAAGTACGAGTAATGGGTATAGAATATAATTGTGATTCAATTAATAGTAGTGTTACTAAAAGTCATGTAACCTTGACCATTAGATTAAGTAATGATGCTTATTTACCATTATTAACTTTCATATTTTTCAGATTGCAGTGCAACAGATCACTCAACGGTTGCTGAGCATGAATTAACATTTTTAGCGCTTGGAATAGTTTCACATCCTATGTTTAATATGGATTAGAAGGTATTAATATTAATAATGGTGTTTTGCACGGTACGTGTAATGTTAAATGAATGTAATTGATAGCAACATAATAGAAGTGTAACAAAAAGTTAATGTTATGAAACCCTTACCATTAGATTAAGTAAATGATTCTTATTTAGCATTATTAACTTCCATGTATTTGATTGATGCTGATACTTCATAAACATTATAAAACATGCTTTTATATGATAATTTTGACTCGTATTTTAAATTCATATTATTAACTGCGTATAAAACTCTGTATTCTAATGTTGTACTCCATCAATTTCACATTATAACTGACTACATTTTTTCAGATTGCAGTACAGCAGATCTTTCAAGCCATGATGAAACATGAATTATCGTTTTTAGCACTTGGGAAAATTTGGACATCCCATGTTGAAATTTGACTAGACAATACTGATAATAATAATAATAATAATGGTATTTTGCATGGTACGTTTAATAATAACTGTATGTAATTGATAGCAACTTAATATTAGTGACACAAAAAGTTAGTATCATGAAACCAAGACCAATAAATTAAGTGAATAATTCTTATTTAGCATTCTTAATTCCTTGTATTTTTATTGATGCTGATACTTCATAAACACTATAAAACATGATTTTATATGATTATTTTAATGAGAATTATAAATTCCTATTTTTAACTTTTTAAAAAAAGTCAATTCTCAAGTTAGTATTGTGAAACCTTGACCACTAGATGAAGAATATGTTTCTTATTCAGCATTAATTACTTTCATTCATTTCATTTCAGCCGATACCTCAAAAACACTATAAAACATGTTTTCATATAATAATTTTGACGTATAATACAAATCAATTTTTTATGGCTTATAAAACACTCAATTCTCAATTTAGTATCTTGAAACTTTGACCACTAGAAAGAAAAATGGATCTGATTGCATTAATTATTTTCATACATTACATTTAAGCCAATGTTTCATAACTCTATAAAACATGATTTTATATGATAATTTTGACGTATATTACAAATTCAAATTTTGTATGGTTTATGAAACACTCATTCTCAATTTAGTATCTTGAAACTTGACCACTAGAAGAAAAAATGGATCGATTTAGCATTAATTATTTTCATACATTATTTAAGCCAATGTTTCATAACTCTATAAAACATGCTTTTATATGATATTTTGACTTATATTACACATTCAAATTTGTATGGTTATGAAACACTCATTCTCAATTAGTATCTTGAAACCTTAACACTATATAGAGAATGGTTTCTTATTTAGCATTAATTACTTTCATACATTTCATTTAAGTTAATGTTTCATAAACATTATATAACATGCTTTTATATGATAATTTTGACTCGTATTTTAAATTCATATTATTAACTGCGTATAAAACTCTGTATTCTAATGTTGTACTCCATCAATTTCACATTTTAACTGACTACATTTTTTCAGATTGCAGTACAGCAGATCTTTCAAGCCATGATGAAACATGAATTATGGTTTTTAGCACTTGGGAAAATTTGGACATCCCATGTTGAAATTTGACTAGACAATACTGATAATAATAATAATAATAATGGTATTTTGCATGGTACGTTTAATAATAACTGTATGTAATTGATAGCAACTTAATATTAGTGACACAAAAAGTTAGTATCATGAAACCAAGACCAATAAATTAAGTGAATAATTCTTATTTAGCATTCTTAATTCCTTGTATTTCATTGATGCTGATACTTCATAAACATTATAAAACATGGTTTTATATGATAATTTTAATGAGAATTATAAATTCCTATTTTTAACTTTTTATAGAAAAGTCAATTCTCAAGTTAGTATTTTGAATCATTGACCAGTAGAAAGAGAATATGTTTCTT
This sequence comes from Rhopalosiphum maidis, assembly GCF_003676215.2. Classification (NCBI taxonomy): domain Eukaryota; kingdom Metazoa; phylum Arthropoda; class Insecta; order Hemiptera; family Aphididae; genus Rhopalosiphum; species Rhopalosiphum maidis. Next base: position 61,635,092 of record NC_040879.1, on the reverse strand, counting down.
ATTTAGCATTAATTACTTTCATACATTTCTTTTAAGCCAATACTTTATAAACACTATAAAACATGTTTTTATATGGTAAATTTGACGTATTTTACTAATTCATTTTTTTAATTGCTTATAAAATATTCAATTCTCATGTTAATATATTGAAACCTTAACCACTAGATAGAGAATATGTTTCTTATTTAGCATTAATCACTTTCATACATTTCATTTAAGCCAATACTTTATAAACACTATAAAACATGTTTTTATATGGTAAATTTGACGTATTTTACAAATTCATTTTTTTAATTGCTTATAAAATATTCAATTCTCATGTTAATATATTGAAACCTTAACCACTAGATAGAGAATATGTTTCTTATTTAGCATTAATTACTTTCATACATTTCATTTAAGCCAATACTTTATAAACACTATAAAACATGTTTTTATATGGTAAATTTGAAGTATTTTACAAATTCCTTTTTTAATTGCTTATAAATTATAAATTCTTATGTTAATATCTTGTAACCTTAACCACTAGATAGAGAATATGTTTCTTATTTAGCATTAATTACATTCATACATTACATTTAAGCCAATGTTTCATAAACTCTATAAAACATGCTTTTATATGATAATTTTGACGTATATTACAAATTCAAATTTTTTATGGTTTATGAAACACTCAATTCTCAATTTAGTATCTTGAAACCTTAACCACTATATAGAGAATATGTTTCTTATTTAGCATTAATTACTTTCATACATTTCATTTAAGCCAATACTTTATAAACACTATAAAACATGCTTTTATATGATAATTTTTACTCGTATTTTAAATTCATATTTTTAACAGCGTATAAAACTCTGTATTCTAATGTTGTTCTCCACCAATTTCACATTTTAAGTGACTACATTTTTTCTGATTGCAGTATAGCAGATCTTTCAAGGCTCGCTGAAACCTGAATTAACATTTTTACCACATTGAAAAGTTTCAACATCCTACATTTATATTGGACTAGAAGATTCCGATAAATCTAATAATTTTATGCAATTCACTTTTATTATTTTATGGTTAAATTCATTTTTATTAGAAATAAAATGCATTTTAAAGGCCAATAAATGTATGAAATGTAATAATATATTCTAAAATTTTTATATGCCCACAAATATTTTTCAATTATAAATCATTAGTCATCTTTGTTTATATATTTGATTTCAATCAAATATGAACTTGAAATGTGTATAAAAAATAATTATCTTTTTATATATCTAGATTTTATGATTTTAATCTTATGAACTACAACTACGTATAAAAAATCATGTGTAACATTTTCAAAACTTAAAAATACAGGACAGACAACTTTTAAGAAGAAAAGAGTTAGTGTTTTTTTTTGTGATTTTGATAAATATCAAAATAAAGGTTTTTAATACCTAGTTATAAAAATAATTTATGACTTATGAGTAAAGTTTTATGGACATTTGTGATCTTATTTTTTGTTTATATTTTCAAAAATATTAGTGATCATAATATATTCATATGCTTAATTAATATAGCCAGTTTGTCGGATTTTTTTTTTGTCAATAGAAGCAGTCTATATAGGCAAATTTTATACAATTTAATTATTTTTGAAATATAGAATATTGGTAGATTCTTCTAATATTCTATCTCTATGATATAATTTATTTTATTAATTATTTTATCTTACAGTACACCTCAAATAGTGAAATTGAGTGCATTATGTATTTTATTATATTGTCATGCAGACTTGAAGGTGTTTTGTATAGGCAACCCTACTGCACTTTCAAAATGTTCAATATTATTCCTCACGAACCATTGCATATTATATAAAAATTATCTACTCATTTATGACTTTGTTACAGTGTAACTGTCCAAATTCTAAATTGTTCATAAATTTTTGTGTTAAAACTCAATTTATTATTAGTTATTACGTTATCCAAAACTCCAAAACTAAATCCTTTAATACTGGCCCCTTTAGATAAAATGTTCAAAGACCGACACAAATTCGTCCCTAGATGCGTCTTCCGATTAGTAAAAGTTTTTCAACTCAATTATTTAGACGGTAAATGGTGATTTAAATGTGCAGTTTAAAAAAAAAATTGGCAGGAAATTTGGTTTTAGCAATTTCTTAGTTTTAAAATTGAAATTCAAAATTCTTTAGAACAGAAATTTGATCTTGAGGTGTCAATGCGTTGAGCCTCGAAGATTTCGAAACGAAACAACCAATATTAAAAATGTTAGTATTTCAATTTGAATCTCAAAATGTATAGATGAATATCATAACAACAGATTATATCATGTGTTGAAATAACGAGTTGTAAAATGCAAAGTTTTAGAAAAGTTATGTTATACAATATAAAACTTTTTTAAATATTTATTTTATTTACTTACTGCAAGTTTGCATATATAATTATGTGTTTCAGTAATAAAAGTTTAACATCACCCTAAACGGTATGATAATACTGAACCTTCTACATTTAAATTACCAAAAGCAACAAAAAAACTATGAAAAATTACGACTTGGTACAATTTGTACGAAATATATTCACAAATTGCAAACGTCAAAGTCATATAATATTCTATGTAAATAAAACAACTATATTACTTATTATACGTAGGTACAAGTTACAAAAGGTAGACTTTAAACATCTTTGTAATAGCGTAAATATACTTAATTTCGCAGTGTGTTTCATCATTATCTATGAGTAGTACTATTATTATGTATAAAGTTGTAACTCACGGGAATCCCTCTTATCCGAGACTGGATAAAAATATAATTCAAAAACTTTCATGCTAATCTCAATACATCTGATGGCGCACGGTTCTACAACCTGGGAAAAAAAAAACGAAAAATCGGCGTTTAAAACCACGTCTACCCAAGATCTCCTTCTATCACAATCAAGCGAAGACGAAGATCGATTTTAAATTACCACTAATAAATAAATATTAACTAACATTAGCATGTATATCACTATATCACTAACTAAAAATATTAGTAATTGTAATTTGTTATTTGTAATTGAACACGTTAGTAAACTTGTAATAGCATGATAAAATGCTGAAACATTTTAATTTTAATAAATAAATAAATAAAAAAAAAAAAGTTATAAGTACTGTATATTTGCATAAATATTTGTTTCCCTCAAATATATTTTTGAAAAACCTTAGTGGTCGTTCGACGTGTTTGAAACTCAAGATTCTGGTATTTTGGATGATGCTGATCAAAAGCGGTATCTGTCGTGGACACCGTAAATGCCGTTTTTACCCCACATTGGGGTCTTGGAATTCCGAAATTTGAATTTTTTAGTCGAGTGTTACTCGGCCGGGTTTCGATGTATGGGGCATAGTTACTTCACGGAAATTTCTGTTTAAAGTCGTTTTACATAAAGTCCTCCGGTGGTAGCAGTGTCCTATGGCTCCTTGTGCCCCTCCCCCCATGGATATTTTAAAAAATGTTTAATATTTGTTCCACGTTTCTGAAGTTCACAAGTTCAGTTTTTCGTAGGTCTGTGATCAAAATCGGCGTCCCGTGGTGACACTGTAGAATTCATTTTTACCCCTATTTTTGGCGTCGGAAATTAGGATTTTGCAGTTTTTGGACTTTGTCGCCACGAAACAATTAATTTTTGGGTGGTTAGAGCGATTTTTTTCTACGCATCGTTTAGACGTTTTTGTAAAAATTCGAACGCTACCAAAACCAAAGGAATCGGACGTTTTGTTGCGAAGTTACGATTATATTTTTATTTTTGGCACTTAGATTTTACGTATTTTTCGAATTTTTTGAATTTGAGTTTTTGTTTAATCTTTTCGAAATTTGAGTGCTGACTCATAAATGCTACGACGAGTTTGAAAGGTTAATAAAGGTTAAAAAATCGAATGGCTTGTTTTTTCGTACACGCATAATTTTCTGTATGGTACCTATACCACCGTATAACGATTTAACGAAGTATCTTTTTGAACTTTGTTTTTTTACACGTTTTATGTTTGTTAAGGTTTCAACGTTTAGCAATTACGCCAACAGCATAAAAAATAGTTATATATAGTTTTCATCAAATCATATAGAGAATACATCTATTTAATGTTTATAGTGTTTATATCCCTCGTTTAGCGTTAAGAATTTAATATGTACCTAAGCGATTTCGTTGTTTATACGAGATACGACCATCATTTTTAAAATGTACGACGCAGTCAGTAGATTACTTCTGATCACTTCAGACTCAAATCTGCTCGAATACAACATTTCATTTATTATTTATTAGTTTTAATTATATGTGTATATTTAATATGCAATATATTAGTATGATTGGTAGTAATTTGTTTTGAATTTCACAATATAACTTCGGTAATATTTATAGGAGATAAAGATTTAAATTTTATGGACATCGAACATAAAAAATAAATTATTATGATTTATTTACATTGTTAAGTATTCAAATAATGAATCGTTATATGTATAAGATATATAACATATACGACCGTTAAGTTCAATTAGTTAACCAGTGGACTGTACAGTCCGGAGAATATTAATGCATAATAAATGCTTACCTGCAACTATCTAAACACTTAAATAATACATACATCTATAGTTTAATGTTATTACTTTTTGACTTTTGTCTTACTAGTTACTATGTATCTATATTAAGACTCATGATATTTATACAACTGCCTGCTTAATTTACAAAGTACAAAATATTATTGGAAATTTATTTCATTATATTATGCTCAGTTAATCAGTTTTGAAATTGTATTTGTTTCTGAAAATATTATAATATTAAACATTTTTGAATTCGGCGGCCAGAGATAAAATCTAATAAGTTGAATATTCTAATCCGAATTGATATGATGTTTTTCATCCATGATTGTGGTTTAGTGATATAAAACATTGTTTATCTATTGATATAATCGTTTGTATTTACTGTCTGATTTATGTTTCATATCTTTTTGCAGTTTTATATTCGTATTTGTATTTAAATTTCAACTTTAAATTGTTTTCAAGTATTTTGAAATAGGAATGAAGTTTGTCTGTTAGTTTTTGTTTGATTATTTCCATTTCTGAATTATTCACCGTTGTCCACGTACTAGTTGTCATAAACAGACTTTCGATCTCTTTATGGTGTGTAGTATTGACATTTTATCCTCCAACCATTATACATATTTAACCGACAATTTTTTTTAGATGGCAGTACAGCAGATCACTCAAGGACTGCTAAGACATGAATTAACGTTTTAAACACTTGACAAAGTTACAACATCCTACGTTGAAAATGGACTAGACGATACTGATAATAATAATGGTTTTATGCAAAGTACGAGTAATGGGTATAGAATATAATTGTGATTCAATTAATAGTAGTGTTACTAAAAGTCATGTAACCTTGACCATTAGATTAAGTAATGATGCTTATTTACCATTATTAACTTTCATATTTTTCAGATTGCAGTGCAACAGATCACTCAACGGTTGCTGAGCATGAATTAACATTTTTAGCGCTTGGAATAGTTTCAACATCCTATGTTTAATATGGATTAGAAGGTATTAATATTAATAATGGTGTTTTGCACGGTACGTGTAATGTTAAATGAATGTAATTGATAGCAACATAATAGAAGTGTAACAAAAAGTTAATGTTATGAAACCCTTACCATTAGATTAAGTAAATGATTCTTATTTAGCATTATTAACTTCCATGTATTTGATTGATGCTGATACTTCATAAACATTATAAAACATGCTTTTATATGATAATTTTGACTCGTATTTTAAATTCATATTATTAACTGCGTATAAAACTCTGTATTCTAATGTTGTACTCCATCAATTTCACATTATAACTGACTACATTTTTTCAGATTGCAGTACAGCAGATCTTTCAAGCCATGATGAAACATGAATTATCGTTTTTAGCACTTGGGAAAATTTGGACATCCCATGTTGAAATTTGACTAGACAATACTGATAATAATAATAATAATAATGGTATTTTGCATGGTACGTTTAATAATAACTGTATGTAATTGATAGCAACTTAATATTAGTGACACAAAAAGTTAGTATCATGAAACCAAGACCAATAAATTAAGTGAATAATTCTTATTTAGCATTCTTAATTCCTTGTATTTTTATTGATGCTGATACTTCATAAACACTATAAAACATGATTTTATATGATTATTTTAATGAGAATTATAAATTCCTATTTTTAACTTTTAAAAAAAAGTCAATTCTCAAGTTAGTATTGTGAAACCTTGACCACTAGATGAAGAATATGTTTCTTATTCAGCATTAATTACTTTCATTCATTTCATTTCAGCCGATACCTCAAAAACACTATAAAACATGTTTTCATATAATAATTTTGACGTATAATACAAATTCAAATTTTTTATGGCTTATAAAACACTCAATTCTCAATTTAGTATCTTGAAACTTTGACCACTAGAAAGAAAAAAATGGATCTGATTTAGCATTAATTATTTTCATACATTACATTTAAGCCAATGTTTCATAAACTCTATAAAACATGCTTTTATATGATAATTTTGACTTATATTACACATTCAAATTTTGTATGGTTTATGAAACACTCAATTCTCAATTTAGTATCTTGAAACCTTAACCACTATATAGAGAATATGTTTCTTATTTAGCATTAATTACTTTCATACATTTCATTTAAGTTAATGTTTCATAAACATTATATAACATGCTTTTATATGATAATTTTGACTCGTATTTTAAATTCATATTATTAACTGCGTATAAAACTCTGTATTCTAATGTTGTACTCCATCAATTTCACATTTTAACTGACTACATTTTTTCAGATTGCAGTACAGCAGATCTTTCAAGCCATGATGAAACATGAATTATGGTTTTTAGCACTTGGGAAAATTTGGACATCCCATGTTGAAATTTGACTAGACAATACTGATAATAATAATAATAATAATGGTATTTTGCATGGTACGTTTAATAATAACTGTATGTAATTGATAGCAACTTAATATTAGTGACACAAAAGTTAGTATCATGAAACCAAGACCAATAAATTAAGTGAATAACTCTTATTTAGCATTCTTAATTCCTTGTATTTCATTGATGCTGATACTTCATAAACATTATAAAACATGGTTTTATATGATAATTTTAATGAGAATTATAAATTCCTATTTTTAACTTTTTATAGAAAAGTCAATTCTCAAGTTAGTATTTTGAATCATTGACCAGTAGAAAGAGAATATGTTTCTTTTTTAGCATTAATTACTTTCTTAGATTTCATTAAAGCCAATACTTCATAAATACTATAAAAAAAGTTTTTATATGGTAAATTTGACGTATTTTACAAATTCATTTTTTTAATTGCTTATAAAATATTCAATTCTCATGTTAATATATTGAAACCTTAACCACTAGATAGAGAATATGTTTCTTATTTAGCATTAATTACTTTCATACATTTCATTTAAGCCAATACTTTATAAACACTATAAAACATGTTTTTATATGGTAAATTTGAAGTATTTTACAAATTCATTTTTTTAATTGCTTATAAATTATAAATTCTTATGTTAATATCTTGTAACCTTTACCACTAGATAGAGAATATGTTTCTTATTTAGCATTAATTACTTTCATACATTACATTTAAGCCAATGTTTCATAAACTCTATAAAACATGCTTTTATATGATAATTTTGACGTATATTACAAATTCAAATTTTTTATGGTTTATGAAACACTCAATTCTCAATTTAGTATCTTGAAACCTTAACCACTATATAGAGAATATGTTTCTTATTTAGCATTAATTACTTTCATACATTTCATTTAAGCCAATACTTTATAAACACTATAAAACATGCTTTTATATGATAATTTTTACTCGTATTTTAAATTCATATTTTTAACAGCGTATAAAACTCTGTATTCTAATGTTGTTCTCCACCAATTTCACATTTTAAGTGACTACATTTTTTCTGATTGCAGTATAGCAGATCTTTCAAGGCTCGCTGAAACCTGAATTAACATTTTTACCACATTGAAAAGTTTCAACATCCTACATTTATATTGGACTAGAAGATTCCGATAAATCTAATAATTTTATGCAATTCACTTTTATTATTTTATGGTTAAATTCATTTTTATTAGAAATAAAATGCATTTTAAAGGCCAATAAATGTATGAAATGTAATAATATATTCTAAAATTTTTATATGCCCACAAATATTTTTCAATTATAAATCATTAGTCATCTTTGTTTATATATTTGATTTCAATCAAATATGAACTTGAAATGTGTATAAAAAATAATTATCTTTTTATATATCTAGATTTTATGATTTTAATCTTATGAACTACAACTACGTATAAAAAATCATGTGTAACATTTTCAAAACTTAAAAATACAGGACAGACAACTTTTAAGAAGAAAAGAGTTAGTGTTTTTTTTGTGATTTTGATAAATATCAAAATAAAGGTTTTTAATACCTAGTTATAAAAATAATTTATGACTTATGAGTAAAGTTTTATGGACATTTGTGATCTTATTTTTTGTTTATATTTTCAAAAATATTAGTGATCATAATATATTCATATGCTTAATTAATATAGCCAGTTTGTCGGATTTTTTTTTTGTCAATAGAAGCAGTCTATATAGGCAAATTTTATACAATTTAATTATTTTTGAAATATAGAATATTGGTAGATTCTTCTAATATTCTATCTCTATGATATAATTTATTTTATTAATTATTTTATCTTACAGTACACCTCAAATAGTGAAATTGAGTGCATTATGTATTTTATTATATTGTCATGCAGACTTGAAGGTGTTTTGTATAGGCAACCCTACTGCACTTTCAAAATGTTCAATATTATTCCTCACGAACCATTGCATATTATATAAAAATTATCTACTCATTTATGACTTTGTTACAGTGTAACTGTCCAAATTCTAAATTGTTCATAAATTTTTGTGTTAAAACTCAATTTATTATTAGTTATTACGTTATCCAAAACTCCAAAACTAAATCCTTTAATACTGGCCCCTTTAGATAAAATGTTCAAAGACCGACACAAATTCGTCCCTAGATGCGTCTTCCGATTAGTAAAAGTTTTTCAACTCAATTATTTAGACGGTAAATGGTGATTTAAATGTGCAGTTTAAAAAAAAAAATTGGCAGGAAATTTGGTTTTAGCAATTTCTTAGTTTTAAAATTGAAATTCAAAATTCTTTAGAACAGAAATTTGATCTGGAGGTGTCAATGCGTTGAGCCTCGAAGATTTCGAAACGAAACAACCAATATTAAAAATGTTAGTATTTCAATTTGAATCTCAAAATGTATAGATGAATATCATAACAACAGATTATATCATGTGTTGAAATAACGAGTTGTAAAATGCAAAGTTTTAGAAAAGTTATGTTATACAATATAAAACTTTTTTAAATATTTATTTTATTTACTTACTGCAAGTTTGCATATATAATTATGTGTTTCAGTAATAAAAGTTTAACATCACCCTAAACGGTATGATAATACTGAACCTTCTACATTTAAATTACCAAAAGCAACAAAAAAACTATGAAAAATTACGACTTGGTACAATTTGTACGAAATATATTCACAAATTGCAAACGTCAAAGTCATATAATATTCTATGTAAATAAAACAACTATATTACTTATTATACGTAGGTACAAGTTACAAAAGGTAGACTTTAAACATCTTTGTAATAGCGTAAATATACTTAATTTCGCAGTGTGTTTCATCATTATCTATGAGTAGTACTATTATTATGTATAAAGTTATAAGTCACGGGAATCCCTCTTATCCGAGACTGGATAAAAATATAATTCAAAAACTTTCATGCTAATCTCAATACATCTGATGGCGCACGGTTCTACAACCTGGGAAAAAAAAAACGAAAAATCGGCGTTTAAAACCACGTCTACCCCAAGATCTCCTTCTATCACAATCAAGCGAAGACGAAGATCGATTTTAAATTACCACTAATAAATAAATATTAACTAACATTAGCATGTATATCACTATATCACTAACTAAAAATATTAGTAATTGTAATTTGTTATTTGTAATTGAACACGTTAGTAAACTTGTAATAGCATGATAAAATGCTGAAACATTTTAATTTTAATAAATAAATAAATAAAAAAAAAAAGTTATAAGTACTGTATATTTGCATAAATATTTGTTTCCCTCAAATATATTTTTGAAAAACCTTAGTGGTCGTTCGACGTGTTTGAAACTCAAGATTCTGGTATTTTGGATGATGCTGATCAAAAGCGGTATCTGTCGTGGACACCGTAAATGCCGTTTTTACCCCACATTGGGGTCTTGGAATTCCGAAATTTGAATTTTTTAGTCGAGTGTTACTCGGCCGGGTTTCGATGTATGGGGCATAGTTACTTCACGGAAATTTCTGTTTAAAGTCGTTTTACATAAAGTCCTCCGGTGGTAGCAGTGTCCTATGGCTCCTTGTGCCCCTCCCCCCATGGATATTTTAAAAAATGTTTAATATTTGTTCCACGTTTCTGAAGTTCACAAGTTCAGTTTTTCGTAGGTCTGTGATCAAAATCGGCGTCCCGTGGTGACACTGTAGAATTCATTTTTACCCCTATTTTTGGCGTCGGAAATTAGGATTTTGCAGTTTTTGGACTTTGTCGCCACGAAACAATTAATTTTTGGGTGGTTAGAGCGATTTTTTTCTACGCATCGTTTAGACGTTTTTGTAAAAATTCGAACGCTACCAAAACCAAAGGAATCGGACGTTTTGTTGCGAAGTTACGATTATATTTTTATTTTTGGCACTTAGATTTTACGTATTTTTCGAATTTTTTGAATTTGAGTTTTTGTTTAATCTTTTCGAAATTTGAGTGCTGACTCATAAATGCTACGACGAGTTTGAAAGGTTAATAAAGGTTAAAAAATCGAATGGCTTGTTTTTTCGTACACGCATAATTTTCTGTATGGTACCTATACCACCGTATAACGATTTAACGAAGTATCTTTTTGAACTTTGTTTTTTTACACGTTTTATGTTTGTTAAGGTTTCAACGTTTAGCAATTACGCCAACAGCATAAAAAATAGTTTATATATAAATAGTTTTTCATCAAATCATATAGAGAATACATCTATTTAATGTTTATAGTGTTTATATCCCTCGTTTAGCGTTAAGAATTTAATATGTACCTAAGCGATTTCGTTGTTTATACGAGATACGACCATCATTTTTAAAATGTACGACGCAGTCAGTAGATTACTTCTGATCACTTCAGACTCAAATCTGCTCGAATACAACATTTCATTTATTATTTATTAGTTTTAATTATATGTGTATATTTAATATGCAATATATTAGTATGATTGGTAGTAATTTGTTTTGAATTTCACAATATAACTTCGGTAATATTTATAGGAGATAAAGATTTAAATTTTATGGACATCGAACATAAAAAATAAATTATTATGATTTATTTACATTGTTAAGTATTCAAATAATGAATCGTTATATGTATAAGATATATAACATATACGACCGTTAAGTTCAATTAGTTAACCAGTGGACTGTACAGTCCGGAGAATATTAATGCATAATAAATGCTTACCTGCAACTATCTAAACACTTAAATAATACATACATCTATAGTTTAATGTTATTACTTTTTGACTTTTGTCTTACTAGTTACTATGTATCTATATTAAGACTCATGATATTTATACAACTGCCTGCTTAATTTACAAAGTACAAAATATTATTGGAAATTTATTTCATTATATTATGCTCAGTTAATCAGTTTTGAAATTGTATTTGTTTCTGAAAATATTATAATATTAAACATTTTTGAATTCGGCGGCCAGAGATAAAATCTAATAAGTTGAATATTCTAATCCGAATTGATATGATGTTTTTCATCCATGATTGTGGTTTAGTGATATAAAACATTGTTTATCTATTGATATAATCGTTTGTATTTACTGTCTGATTTATGTTTCATATCTTTTTGCAGTTTTATATTCGTATTTGTATTTAAATTTCAACTTTAAATTGTTTTCAAGTATTTTGAAATAGGAATGAAGTTTGTCTGTTAGTTTTTGTTTGATTATTTCCATTTCTGAATTATTCACCGTTGTCCACGTACTAGTTGTCATAAACAGACTTTCGATCTCTTTATGGTGTGTAGTATTGACATTTTATCCTCCAACCATTATACATATTTAACCGACAATTTTTTTTTAGATGGCAGTACAGCAGATCACTCAAGGACTGCTAAGACATGAATTAACGTTTTAAACACTTGACAAAGTTACAACATCCTACGTTGAAAATGGACTAGACGATACTGATAATAATAATGGTTTTATGCAAAGTACGAGTAATGGGTATAGAATATAATTGTGATTCAATTAATAGTAGTGTTACTAAAAGTCATGTAACCTTGACCATTAGATTAAGTAATGATGCTTATTTACCATTATTAACTTTCATATTTTTCAGATTGCAGTGCAACAGATCACTCAACGGTTGCTGAGCATGAATTAACATTTTTAGCGCTTGGAATAGTTTCAACATCCTATGTTTAATATGGATTAGAAGGTATTAATATTAATAATGGTGTTTTGCACGGTACGTGTAATGTTAAATGAATGTAATTGATAGCAACATAATAGAAGTGTAACAAAAAGTTAATGTTATGAAACCCTTACCATTAGATTAAGTAAATGATTCTTATTTAGCATTATTAACTTCCATGTATTTGATTGATGCTGATACTTCATAAACATTATAAAACATGCTTTTATATGATAATTTTGACTCGTATTTTAAATTCATATTATTAACTGCGTATAAAACTCTGTATTCTAATGTTGTACTCCATCAATTTCACATTATAACTGACTACATTTTTTCAGATTGCAGTACAGCAGATCTTTCAAGCCATGATGAAACATGAATTATCGTTTTTAGCACTTGGGAAAATTTGGACATCCCATGTTGAAATTTGACTAGACAATACTGATAATAATAATAATAATAATGGTATTTTGCATGGTACGTTTAATAATAACTGTATGTAATTGATAGCAACTTAATATTAGTGACACAAAAAGTTAGTATCATGAAACCAAGACCAATAAATTAAGTGAATAATTCTTATTTAGCATTCTTAATTCCTTGTATTTTTATTGATGCTGATACTTCATAAACACTATAAAACATGATTTTATATGATTATTTTAATGAGAATTATAAATTCCTATTTTTAACTTTTTATAGAAAAGTCAATTCTCAAGTTAGTATTGTGAAACCTTGACCACTAGATGAAGAATATGTTTCTTATTCAGCATTAATTACTTTCATTCATTTCATTTAAGCCGATACCTCATAAACACTATAAAACATGTTTTCATATAATAATTTTGACGTATAATACAAATTCAAATTTTTTATGGCTTATAAAACACTCAATTCTCAATTTAGTATCTTGAAACTTTGACCACTAGAAAGAAAAAATGGATCTGATTTAGCATTAATTATTTTCATACATTACATTTAAGCCAATGTTTCATAAACTCTATAAAACATGCTTTTATATGATAATTTTGACGTATATACAAATTCAATTTTTATGGTTTATGAAACACTCAATTCTCAATTTAGTATCTTGAAACCTTAACCACTAGATAGAGAATATGTTTCTTATTTAGCATTAATTACTTTCATACATTTCATTTAAGCCAATACTTTATAAACACTATAAAACATGTTTTTATATGGTAAATTTGACGTATTTTACAAATTCATTTTTTTAATTGCTTATAAAATACTCAATTCTCATTTAGTATCTTGAAACCTTAACCACTAGATAGAGAATATGTTTCTTATTTAGCATTAATTACTTTCATACATTTCATTTAAGCCAATACTTTATAAACACTATAAAACATGTTTTATATGGTAAATTTGACGTATTTTACAAATTCATTTTTTTAATTGCTTATAAAATATTCAATTCTCATGTTAATATATTGAAACCTTAACCACTAGATAGAGAATATGTTTCTTATTTAGCATTAATTACTTTCATACATTTCATTTAAGCCAATACTATAAAACATGTTTTTATATGGTAAATTTGAAGTATTTTACAAATTCATTTTTTAATTGCTTATAAATTATAAATTCTTATGTTAATATCTTGTAACCTTAACCACTAGATAGAGAATATGTTTCTTATTTAGCATTAATTACTTTCATACATTACATTTAAGCCAATGTTTCATAAACTCTATAAAACATGCTTTTATATGATAATTTTGACGTATATTACAAATTCAAATTTTTTATGGTTTATGAAACACTCAATTCTCAATTTAGTATCTTGAAACCTTAACCACTATATAGAGAATATGTTTCTTATTTAGCATTAATTACTTTCATACATTTCATTTAAGCCAATACTTTATAAACACTATAAAACATGCTTTTATATGATAATTTTTACTCGTATTTTAAATTCATATTTTTAACAGCGTATAAAACTCTGTATTCTAATGTTGTTCTCCACCAATTTCACATTTTAAGTGACTACATTTTTTCTGATTGCAGTATAGCAGATCTTTCAAGGCTCGCTGAAACCTGAATTAACATTTTTACCACATTGAAAAGTTTCAACATCCTACATTTATATTGGACTAGAAGATTCCGATAAATCTAATAATTTTATGCAATTCACTTTTATTATTTTATGGTTAAATTCATTTTTATTAGAAATAAAATGCATTTTAAAGGCCAATAAATGTATGAAATGTAATAATATATTCTAAAATTTTTATATGCCCACAAATATTTTTCAATTATAAATCATTAGTCATCTTTGTTTATATATTTGATTTCAATCAAATATGAACTTGAAATGTGTATAAAAAATAATTATCTTTTTATATATCTAGATTTTATGATTTTAATCTTATGAACTACAACTACGTATAAAAAATCATGTGTAACATTTTCAAAACTTAAAAATACAGGACAGACAACTTTTAAGAAGAAAAGAGTTAGTGTTTTTTTTTGTGATTTTGATAAATATCAAAATAAAGGTTTTTAATACCTAGTTATAAAAATAATTTATGACTTATGAGTAAAGTTTTATGGACATTTGTGATCTTATTTTTTGTTTATATTTTCAAAAATATTAGTGATCATAATATATTCATATGCTTAATTAATATAGCCAGTTTGTCGGATTTTTTTTTTGTCAATAGAAGCAGTCTATATAGGCAAATTTTATACAATTTAATTATTTTTGAAATATAGAATATTGGTAGATTCTTCTAATATTCTATCTCTATGATATAATTTATTTTATTAATTATTTTATCTTACAGTACACCTCAAATAGTGAAATTGAGTGCATTATGTATTTTATTATATTGTCATGCAGACTTGAAGGTGTTTTGTATAGGCAACCCTACTGCACTTTCAAAATGTTCAATATTATTCCTCACGAACCATTGCATATTATATAAAAATTATCTACTCATTTATGACTTTGTTACAGTGTAACTGTCCAAATTCTAAATTGTTCATAAATTTTTGTGTTAAAACTCAATTTATTATTAGTTATTACGTTATCCAAAACTCCAAAACTAAATCCTTTAATACTGGCCCCTTTAGATAAAATGTTCAAAGACCGACACAAATTCGTCCCTAGATGCGTCTTCCGATTAGTAAAAGTTTTTCAACTCAATTATTTAGACGGTAAATGGTGATTTAAATGTGCAGTTTAAAAAAAAAAATTGGCAGGAAATTTGGTTTTAGCAATTTCTTAGTTTTAAAATTGAAATTCAAAATTCTTTAGAACAGAAATTTGATCTGGAGGTGTCAATGCGTTGAGCCTCGAAGATTTCGAAACGAAACAACCAATATTAAAAATGTTAGTATTTCAATTTGAATCTCAAAATCTATAGATGAATATCATAACAACAGATTATATCATGTGTTGAAATAACGAGTTGTAAAATGCAAAGTTTTAGAAAAGTTATGTTATACAATATAAAACTTTTTTAAATATTTATTTTATTTACTTACTGCAAGTTTGCATATATAATTATGTGTTTCAGTAATAAAAGTTTAACATCACCCTAAACGGTATGATAATACTGAACCTTCTACATTTAAATTACCAAAAGCAACAAAAAAACTATGAAAAATTACGACTTGGTACAATTTGTACGAAATATATTCACAAATTGCAAACGTCAAAGTCATATAATATTCTATGTAAATAAAACAACTATATTACTTATTATACGTAGGTACAAGTTACAAAAGGTAGACTTTAAACATCTTTGTAATAGCGTAAATATACTTAATTTCGCAGTGTGTTTCATCATTATCTATGAGTAGTAATATTATTATGTATAAAGTTATAAGTCACGGGAATCCCTCTTATCCGAGACTGGATAAAAATATAATTCAAAAACTTTCATGCTAATCTCAATACATCTGATGGCGCACGGTTCTACAACCTGGGAAAAAAAAAACGAAAAATCGGCGTTTAAAACCACGTCTACCCCAAGATCTCCTTCTATCACAATCAAGCGAAGACGAAGATCGATTTTAAATTACCACTAATAAATAAATATTAACTAACATTAGCATGTATATCACTATATCACTAACTAAAAATATTAGTAATTGTAATTTGTTATTTGTAATTGAACACGTTAGTAAACTTGTAATAGCATGATAAAATGCTGAAACATTTTAATTTTAATAAATAAATAAATAAAAAAAAAAAAGTTATAAGTACTGTATATTTGCATAAATATTTGTTTCCCTCAAATATATTTTTGAAAAACCTTAGTGGTCGTTCGACGTGTTTGAAACTCAAGATTCTGGTATTTTGGATGATGCTGATCAAAAGCGGTATCTGTCGTGGACACCGTAAATGCCGTTTTTACCCCACATTGGGGTCTTGGAATTCCGAAATTTGAATTTTTTAGTCGAGTGTTACTCGGCCGGGTTTCGATGTATGGGGCATAGTTACTTCACGGAAATTTCTGTTTAAAGTCGTTTTACATAAAGTCCTCCGGTGGTAGCAGTGTCCTATGGCTCCTTGTGCCCCTCCCCCCATGGATATTTTAAAAAATGTTTAATATTTGTTCCACGTTTCTGAAGTTCACAAGTTCAGTTTTTCGTAGGTCTGTGATCAAAATCGGCGTCCCGTGGTGACACTGTAGAATTCATTTTTACCCCTATTTTTGGCGTCGGAAATTAGGATTTTGCAGTTTTTGGACTTTGTCGCCACGAAACAATTAATTTTTGGGTGGTTAGAGCGATTTTTTTCTACGCATCGTTTAGACGTTTTTGTAAAAATTCGAACGCTACCAAAACCAAAGGAATCGGACGTTTTGTTGCGAAGTTACGATTATATTTTTATTTTTGGCACTTAGATTTTACGTATTTTTCGAATTTTTTGAATTTGAGTTTTTGTTTAATCTTTTCGAAATTTGAGTGCTGACTCATAAATGCTACGACGAGTTTGAAAGGTTAATAAAGGTTAAAAAATCGAATGGCTTGTTTTTTCGTACACGCATAATTTTCTGTATGGTACCTATACCACCGTATAACGATTTAACGAAGTATCTTTTTGAACTTTGTTTTTTTACACGTTTTATGTTTGTTAAGGTTTCAACGTTTAGCAATTACGCCAACAGCATAAAAAATAGTTTATATATAAATAGTTTTTCATCAAATCATATAGAGAATACATCTATTTAATGTTTATAGTGTTTATATCCCTCGTTTAGCGTTAAGAATTTAATATGTACCTAAGCGATTTCGTTGTTTATACGAGATACGACCATCATTTTTAAAATGTACGACGCAGTCAGTAGATTACTTCTGATCACTTCAGACTCAAATCTGCTCGAATACAACATTTCATTTATTATTTATTAGTTTTAATTATATGTGTATATTTAATATGCAATATATTAGTATGATTGGTAGTAATTTGTTTTGAATTTCACAATATAACTTCGGTAATATTTATAGGAGATAAAGATTTAAATTTTATGGACATCGAACATAAAAAATAAATTATTATGATTTATTTACATTGTTAAGTATTCAAATAATGAATCGTTATATGTATAAGATATATAACATATACGACCGTTAAGTTCAATTAGTTAACCAGTGGACTGTACAGTCCGGAGAATATTAATGCATAATAAATGCTTACCTGCAACTATCTAAACACTTAAATAATACATACATCTATAGTTTAATGTTATTACTTTTTGACTTTTGTCTTACTAGTTACTATGTATCTATATTAAGACTCATGATATTTATACAACTGCCTGCTTAATTTACAAAGTACAAAATATTATTGGAAATTTATTTCATTATATTATGCTCAGTTAATCAGTTTTGAAATTGTATTTGTTTCTGAAAATATTATAATATTAAACATTTTTGAATTCGGCGGCCAGAGATAAAATCTAATAAGTTGAATATTCTAATCCGAATTGATATGATGTTTTTCATCCATGATTGTGGTTTAGTGATATAAAACATTGTTTATCTATTGATATAATCGTTTGTATTTACTGTCTGATTTATGTTTCATATCTTTTTGCAGTTTTATATTCGTATTTGTATTTAAATTTCAACTTTAAATTGTTTTCAAGTATTTTGAAATAGGAATGAAGTTTGTCTGTTAGTTTTTGTTTGATTATTTCCATTTCTGAATTATTCACCGTTGTCCACGTACTAGTTGTCATAAACAGACTTTCGATCTCTTTATGGTGTGTAGTATTGACATTTTATCCTCCAACCATTATACATATTTAACCGACAATTTTTTTTTAGATGGCAGTACAGCAGATCACTCAAGGACTGCTAAGACATGAATTAACGTTTTAAACACTTGACAAAGTTACAACATCCTACGTTGAAAATGGACTAGACGATACTGATAATAATAATGGTTTTATGCAAAGTACGAGTAATGGGTATAGAATATAATTGTGATTCAATTAATAGTAGTGTTACTAAAAGTCATGTAACCTTGACCATTAGATTAAGTAATGATGCTTATTTACCATTATTAACTTTCATATTTTTCAGATTGCAGTGCAACAGATCACTCAACGGTTGCTGAGCATGAATTAACATTTTTAGCGCTTGGAATAGTTTCAACATCCTATGTTTAATATGGATTAGAAGGTATTAATATTAATAATGGTGTTTTGCACGGTACGTGTAATGTTAAATGAATGTAATTGATAGCAACATAATAGAAGTGTAACAAAAAGTTAATGTTATGAAACCCTTACCATTAGATTAAGTAAATGATTCTTATTTAGCATTATTAACTTCCATGTATTTGATTGATGCTGATACTTCATAAACATTATAAAACATGCTTTTATATGATAATTTTGACTCGTATTTTAAATTCATATTATTAACTGCGTATAAAACTCTGTATTCTAATGTTGTACTCCATCAATTTCACATTATAACTGACTACATTTTTTCAGATTGCAGTACAGCAGATCTTTCAAGCCATGATGAAACATGAATTATCGTTTTTAGCACTTGGGAAAATTTGGACATCCCATGTTGAAATTTGACTAGACAATACTGATAATAATAATAATAATAATGGTATTTTGCATGGTACGTTTAATAATAACTGTATGTAATTGATAGCAACTTAATATTAGTGACACAAAAAGTTAGTATCATGAAACCAAGACCAATAAATTAAGTGAATAATTCTTATTTAGCATTCTTAATTCCTTGTATTTCATTGATGCTGATACTTCATAAACATTATAAAACATGGTTTTATATGATAATTTTAATGAGAATTATAAATTCCTATTTTAACTTTTTATAGAAAAGTCAATTCTCAAGTTAGTATTTTGAATCATTGACCAGTAGAAAGAGAATATGTTTCTTATTTAGACATAATACTTTCATACATGAAACCTTAACCACTAGATAGAGAATATGTTTCTTATTTAGCATTAATTACTTTCATACATTTCATTTAAGCCAATACTTTATAAACACTATAAAACATGTTTTTATATGGTAAATTTGAAGTATTTTACAAATTCATTTTTTTAATTGCTTATAAATTATAAATTCTTATGTTAATATCTTGTAACCTTAACCACTAGATAGAGAATATGTTTCTTATTTAGCATTAATTACTTTCATACATTACATTTAAGCCAATGTTTCATAAACTCTATAAAACATGTTTTTATATGATAATTTTGACGTAATTACAAATTCAAATTTTTATGGTTTATGAAACACTCAATTCTCAATTTAGTATCTTGAAACCTTAACCACTATATAGAGAATATGTTTCTTATTTAGCATTAATTACTTTCATACATTTCATTTAAGCCAATACTTTATAAACACTATAAAACATGTTTTTATATGGTAAATTTGACGTATTTTACAAATTCAATTTAGTATCTTTGAAACCTTAACCACTATATAGAGATGTTCTTATTTAGCATTAATTACTTTCATACATTTCATTTAAGCCAATACTTTAATAAACACTATAAAACATGCTTTATATGATAATTTTACTCGTATTTTAAATTCATATTTTTAACAGCGTATAAAACCTCTGTATTCTAATGTTGTTCTCCACCAATTTCACATTTTAAGTGACTACATTTTTCTGATTGCAGTATAGCAGATCTTTCAGGCTCGCTGAAAACCTGAATTAACATTTTTACCACATTGAAAAGTTTCAACATCCTACATTTATATTGGACTAGAAGATTCCGATAAATCTAATAATTTCTATGCAATTCACTTTTATTATTTTATGGTTAAATTCATTTTTATTAGAAATAAATTGCATTTTAAAGGCCAATAAATGTATGAAATGTAATAATATATTCTAAAATTTTTATATGCCCACAAATATTTTTCAATTATAAATCATTAGTCATCTTTGTTTATATATTTGATTTCAATCAAATATGAACTTGAAATGTGTATAAAAAATAATTATCTTTTTATATATCTAGATTTTATGATTTTAATCTTATGAACTACAACTACGTATAAAAAATCATGTGTAACATTTTCAAAACTTAAAAATACAGGACAGACAACTTTTAAGAAGAAAAGAGTTAGTGTTTTTTTTTGTGATTTTGATAAATATCAAAATAAAGGTTTTTAATACCTAGTTATAAAAATAATTTATGACTTATGAGTAAAGTTTTATGGACATTTGTGATCTTATTTTTTGTTTATATTTTCAAAAATATTAGTGATCATAATATATTCATATGCTTAATTAATATAGCCAGTTTGTCGGATTTTTTTTTTGTCAATAGAAGCAGTCTATATAGGCAAATTTTATACAATTTAATTATTTTTGAAATATAGAATATTGGTAGATTCTTCTAATATTCTATCTCTAT
Source organism: Rhopalosiphum maidis (assembly GCF_003676215.2). Taxonomy (NCBI): domain Eukaryota; kingdom Metazoa; phylum Arthropoda; class Insecta; order Hemiptera; family Aphididae; genus Rhopalosiphum; species Rhopalosiphum maidis. Next base: position 61,613,577 of record NC_040879.1, on the reverse strand, counting down.
GATATAATTTATTTTATTAATTATTTTATCTTACAGTACACCTCAAATAGTGAAATTGAGTGCATTATGTATTTTATTATATTGTCATGCAGACTTGAAGGTGTTTTGTATAGGCAACCCTACTGCACTTTCAAAATGTTCAATATTATTCCTCACGAACCATTGCATATTATATAAAAATTATCTACTCATTTATGACTTTGTTACAGTGTAACTGTCCAAATTCTAAATTGTTCATAAATTTTTGTGTTAAAACTCAATTTATTATTAGTTATTACGTTATCCAAAACTCCAAAACTAAATCCTTTAATACTGGCCCCTTTAGATAAAATGTTCAAAGACCGACACAAATTCGTCCCTAGATGCGTCTTCCGATTAGTAAAAGTTTTTCAACTCAATTATTTAGACGGTAAATGGTGATTTAAATGTGCAGTTTAAAAAAAAAAATTGGCAGGAAATTTGGTTTTAGCAATTTCTTAGTTTTAAAATTGAAATTCAAAATTCTTTAGAACAGAAATTTGATCTGGAGGTGTCAATGCGTTGAGCCTCGAAGATTTCGAAACGAAACAACCAATATTAAAAATGTTAGTATTTCAATTTGAATCTCAAAATCTATAGATGAATATCATAACAACAGATTATATCATGTGTTGAAATAACGAGTTGTAAAATGCAAAGTTTTAGAAAAGTTATGTTATACAATATAAAACTTTTTTAAATATTTATTTTATTTACTTACTGCAAGTTTGCATATATAATTATGTGTTTCAGTAATAAAAGTTTAACATCACCCTAAACGGTATGATAATACTGAACCTTCTACATTTAAATTACCAAAAGCAACAAAAAAACTATGAAAAATTACGACTTGGTACAATTTGTACGAAATATATTCACAAATTGCAAACGTCAAAGTCATATAATATTCTATGTAAATAAAACAACTATATTACTTATTATACGTAGGTACAAGTTACAAAAGGTAGACTTTAAACATCTTTGTAATAGCGTAAATATACTTAATTTCGCAGTGTGTTTCATCATTATCTATGAGTAGTAATATTATTATGTATAAAGTTATAAGTCACGGGAATCCCTCTTATCCGAGACTGGATAAAAATATAATTCAAAAACTTTCATGCTAATCTCAATACATCTGATGGCGCACGGTTCTACAACCTGGGAAAAAAAAAACGAAAAATCGGCGTTTAAAACCACGTCTACCCCAAGATCTCCTTCTATCACAATCAAGCGAAGACGAAGATCGATTTTAAATTACCACTAATAAATAAATATTAACTAACATTAGCATGTATATCACTATATCACTAACTAAAAATATTAGTAATTGTAATTTGTTATTTGTAATTGAACACGTTAGTAAACTTGTAATAGCATGATAAAATGCTGAAACATTTTAATTTTAATAAATAAATAAATAAAAAAAAAAAAGTTATAAGTACTGTATATTTGCATAAATATTTGTTTCCCTCAAATATATTTTTGAAAAACCTTAGTGGTCGTTCGACGTGTTTGAAACTCAAGATTCTGGTATTTTGGATGATGCTGATCAAAAGCGGTATCTGTCGTGGACACCGTAAATGCCGTTTTTACCCCACATTGGGGTCTTGGAATTCCGAAATTTGAATTTTTTAGTCGAGTGTTACTCGGCCGGGTTTCGATGTATGGGGCATAGTTACTTCACGGAAATTTCTGTTTAAAGTCGTTTTACATAAAGTCCTCCGGTGGTAGCAGTGTCCTATGGCTCCTTGTGCCCCTCCCCCCATGGATATTTTAAAAAATGTTTAATATTTGTTCCACGTTTCTGAAGTTCACAAGTTCAGTTTTTCGTAGGTCTGTGATCAAAATCGGCGTCCCGTGGTGACACTGTAGAATTCATTTTTACCCCTATTTTTGGCGTCGGAAATTAGGATTTTGCAGTTTTTGGACTTTGTCGCCACGAAACAATTAATTTTTGGGTGGTTAGAGCGATTTTTTTCTACGCATCGTTTAGACGTTTTTGTAAAAATTCGAACGCTACCAAAACCAAAGGAATCGGACGTTTTGTTGCGAAGTTACGGTTATATTTTTATTTTTGGCACTTAGATTTTACGTATTTTTCGAATTTTTTGAATTTGAGTTTTTGTTTAATCTTTTCGAAATTTGAGTGCTGACTCATAAATGCTACGACGAGTTTGAAAGGTTAATAAAGGTTAAAAATCGAATGGCTTGTTTTTTCGTACACGCATAATTTTCTGTATGGTACCTATACCACCGTATAACGATTTAACGAAGTATCTTTTTGAACTTTGTTTTTTTACACGTTTTATGTTTGTTAAGGTTTCAACGTTTAGCAATTACGCCAACAGCATAAAAAATAGTTTATATATAAATAGTTTTTCATCAAATCATATAGAGAATACATCTATTTAATGTTTATAGTGTTTATATCCCTCGTTTAGCGTTAAGAATTTAATATGTACCTAAGCGATTTCGTTGTTTATACGAGATACGACCATCATTTTTAAAATGTACGACGCAGTCAGTAGATTACTTCTGATCACTTCAGACTCAAATCTGCTCGAATACAACATTTCATTTATTATTTATTAGTTTTAATTATATGTGTATATTTAATATGCAATATATTAGTATGATTGGTAGTAATTTGTTTTGAATTTCACAATATAACTTCGGTAATATTTATAGGAGATAAAGATTTAAATTTTATGGACATCGAACATAAAAAATAAATTATTATGATTTATTTACATTGTTAAGTATTCAAATAATGAATCGTTATATGTATAAGATATATAACATATACGACCGTTAAGTTCAATTAGTTAACCAGTGGACTGTACAGTCCGGAGAATATTAATGCATAATAAATGCTTACCTGCAACTATCTAAACACTTAAATAATACATACATCTATAGTTTAATGTTATTACTTTTTGACTTTTGTCTTACTAGTTACTATGTATCTATATTAAGACTCATGATATTTATACAACTGCCTGCTTAATTTACAAAGTACAAAATATTATTGGAAATTTATTTCATTATATTATGCTCAGTTAATCAGTTTTGAAATTGTATTTGTTTCTGAAAATATTATAATATTAAACATTTTTGAATTCGGCGGCCAGAGATAAAATCTAATAAGTTGAATATTCTAATCCGAATTGATATGATGTTTTTCATCCATGATTGTGGTTTAGTGATATAAAACATTGTTTATCTATTGATATAATCGTTTGTATTTACTGTCTGATTTATGTTTCATATCTTTTTGCAGTTTTATATTCGTATTTGTATTTAAATTTCAACTTTAAATTGTTTTCAAGTATTTTGAAATAGGAATGAAGTTTGTCTGTTAGTTTTTGTTTGATTATTTCCATTTCTGAATTATTCACCGTTGTCCACGTACTAGTTGTCATAAACAGACTTTCGATCTCTTTATGGTGTGTAGTATTGACATTTTATCCTCCAACCATTATACATATTTAACCGACAATTTTTTTTTAGATGGCAGTACAGCAGATCACTCAAGGACTGCTAAGACATGAATTAACGTTTTAAACACTTGACAAAGTTACAACATCCTACGTTGAAAATGGACTAGACGATACTGATAATAATAATGGTTTTATGCAAAGTACGAGTAATGGGTATAGAATATAATTGTGATTCAATTAATAGTAGTGTTACTAAAAGTCATGTAACCTTGACCATTAGATTAAGTAATGATGCTTATTTACCATTATTAACTTTCATATTTTTCAGATTGCAGTGCAACAGATCACTCAACGGTTGCTGAGCATGAATTAACATTTTTAGCGCTTGGAATAGTTTCAACATCCTATGTTTAATATGGATTAGAAGGTATTAATATTAATAATGGTGTTTTGCACGGTACGTGTAATGTTAAATGAATGTAATTGATAGCAACATAATAGAAGTGTAACAAAAAGTTAATGTTATGAAACCCTTACCATTAGATTAAGTAAATGATTCTTATTTAGCATTATTAACTTCCATGTATTTGATTGATGCTGATACTTCATAAACATTATAAAACATGCTTTTATATGATAATTTTGACTCGTATTTTAAATTCATATTATTAACTGCGTATAAAACTCTGTATTCTAATGTTGTACTCCATCAATTTCACATTATAACTGACTACATTTTTTCAGATTGCAGTACAGCAGATCTTTCAAGCCATGATGAAACATGAATTATGGTTTTTAGCACTTGGGAAAATTTGGACATCCCATGTTGAAATTTGACTAGACAATACTGATAATAATAATAATAATAATGGTATTTTGCATGGTACGTTTAATAATAACTGTATGTAATTGATAGCAACTTAATATTAGTGACACAAAAAGTTAGTATCATGAAACCAAGACCAATAAATTAAGTGAATAATTCTTATTTAGCATTCTTAATTCCTTGTATTTTTATTGATGCTGATACTTCATAAACACTATAAAACATGATTTTATATGATTATTTTAATGAGAATTATAAATTCCTATTTTTAACTTTTTAAAAAAAAGTCAATTCTCAAGTTAGTATTGTGAAACCTTGACCACTAGATGAAGAATATGTTTCTTATTCAGCATTAATTACTTTCATTCATTTCATTTAAGCCGATACCTCATAAACACTATAAAACATGTTTTTATATGGTAATTTGACGTATTTTACAAATTCATTTTTTTATTGCTTATAAAACACTCAATTCTCATTTAATATCTTGAAACCTTGACCACTAGATAGAAATATGTTTCTTATTTAGCATTAATTACTTTCATACATTACATTTAAGCCAATGTTTCATAAACTCTATAAAACATGCTTTTATATGATAATTTTGACGTATATTACAAATTCATTTTTTTATGGCTTATGAAACACTCAATTCTCAATTTAGTATCTTGAAACTTTGACCACTAGAAAGAAAATGGATCTGATTTAGCATTAATTATTTTCATACATTACATTTAAGCCAATGTTTCATAAACTCTATAAAACATGCTTTTATATGATAATTTTGACTTATATTACACATTCAAATTTTGTTTGGTTTATGAAACACTCAATTCTCAATTTAGTATCTTGAAACCTTAACCACTATATAGAGAATATGTTTCTTATTTAGCATTAATTACTTTCATACATTTCTTTTAAGCCAATACTTTATAAACACTATAAAACATGTTTTTATATGGTAAATTTGACGTATTTTACTAATTCATTTTTTTAATTGCTTATAAAATATTCAATATTCATGTTAATATATTGAAACCTTAACCACTAGATAGAGAATATGTTTCTTATTTAGCATTAATTACTTTCATACATTTCATTTAAGCCAATACTTTATAAACACTATAAAACATGTTTTTATATGGTAAATTTGAAGTATTTTACAAATTCAAATTTTTTATGGTTTATGAAACACTCAATTCTCAATTTAGTATCTTGAAACCTTAACCACTATATAGAGAATATGTTTCTTATTTAGCATTAATACTTTCATACATTTCATTTCAATACTTATAAACACTATAAAACATGTTTTTATATGGTAAATTTGCGTATTTTACTAATTCATTTTTTAATGCTTATAAAACTACAATTCTCAATTTGTATCTTGAAACCTTAACCACTATATAGAGAATATGTTTCTTATTTAGCATTAATTACTTTCATACATTTCATTTAAGCCAATACTTTATAAACACTATAAAACATGCTTTTATATGATAATTTTTACTCGTATTTTAAATTCATATTTTTAACAGCGTATAAAACTCTGTATTCTAATGTTGTTCTCCACCAATTTCACATTTAAGTGACTACATTTTTTTCTGATTGCAGTATAGCAGATCTTTCAAGGCTCGCTGAAACCTGAATTAACATTTTTATTACCACATTGAAAAGTTTCAACATCCTACATTTTATTGGACTAGAAGATTCATAAATCTAATAATTTTTATGCAATTCACTTTATATTTTATATGGTTAATTCATTTTTATTAGAAATAAATGCATTTTAAAGGCCAATAAATGTATGAAATGTAATAATATATTCTAAAATTTTTATATGCCCACAAATATTTTTCAATTATAAATCATTAGTCATCTTTGTTTATATATTTGATTTCAATCAAATATGAACTTGAAATGTGTATAAAAAATAATTATCTTTTATATATCTAGATTTTATGATTTTAATCTTATGAACTACAACTACGTATAAAAAATCATGTGTAACATTTTCAAAACTAAAAATACAGGACAGACAACTTTTAAGAAGAAAAGAGTTAGTGTTTTTTTTTTGTGATTTTGATAAATATCAAAATAAAGGTTTTTAATACCTAGTTATAAAAAAATTTATGACTTATGAGTAAAGTTTTATGGACATTTGTGATCTTATTTTTTGTTTATATTTCAAAAATATTAGTGATCATAATATATTCATATGCTTAATTAATATAGCCTTTGTCGGATTTTTTTTTTGTCAATAGAAGCAGTCTATATAGGCAAATTTTATACAATTTAATTATTTTTGAAATATAGAATATTGGTAGATTCTTCTAATATTCTATCTCTATGATATAATTTATTTTATTAATTATTTTATCTTACAGTACACCTCAAATAGTGAAATTGAGTGCATTATGTATTTTATTATATTGTCATGCAGACTTGAAGGTGTTTTGTATAGGCAACCCTACTGCACTTTCAAAATGTTCAATATTATTCCTCACGAACCATTGCATATTATATAAAAATTATCTACTCATTTATGACTTTGTTACAGTGTAACTGTCCAAATTCTAAATTGTTCATATTTTTTGTGTTAAAACTCAATTTATTATTAGTTATTACGTTATCCAAAACTCCAAAACTAAATCCTTTAATACTGGCCCCTTTAGATAAAATGTTCAAAGACCGACACAAATTCGTCCCTAGATGCGTCTTCCGATTAGTAAAAGTTTTTCAACTCAATTATTTAGACGGTAAATGGTGATTTAAATGTGCAGTTTAAAAAAAAAAATTGGCAGGAAATTTGGTTTTAGCAATTTCTTAGTTTTAAAATTGAAATTCAAAATTCTTTAGAACAGAAATTTGATCTGGAGGTGTCAATGCGTTGAGCCTCGAAGATTTCGAAACGAAACAACCAATATTAAAAATGTTAGTATTTCAATTTGAATCTCAAAATCTATAGATGAATATCATAACAACAGATTATATCATGTGTTGAAATAACGAGTTGTAAAATGCAAAGTTTTAGAAAAGTTATGTTATACAATATAAAACTTTTTTAAATATTTATTTTATTTACTTACTGCAAGTTTGCATATATAATTATGTGTTTCAGTAATAAAAGTTTAACATCACCCTAAACGGTATGATAATACTGAACCTTCTACATTTAAATTACCAAAAGCAACAAAAAACTATGAAAAATTACGACTTGGTACAATTTGTACGAAATATATTCACAAATTGCAAACGTCAAAGTCATATAATATTCTATGTAAATAAAACAACTATATTACTTATTATACGTAGGTACAAGTTACAAAGGTAGACTTTAAACATCTTTGTAATAGCGTAAATATACTTAATTTCGCAGTGTGTTTCATCATTATCTATGAGTAGTATATTATTATGTATAAAGTTATAACTCACGGAATCCCTCTTATCCGAGACTGGATAAAAATATAATTCAAAAACTTTCATGCTAATCTCAATACATCTGATGGCGCACGGTTCTACAACCTGGGAAAAAAAAAACGAAAAATCGGCGTTTAAACCACGTCTACCCAAGATCTCCTTCTATCACAATCAAGCGAAGACGAAGATCGATTTTAAATTACCACTAATAAATAATATTAACTAACATTAGCATGTATATCACTATATCACTAACTAAAATATTAGTAATTGTAATTTGTTATTTGTAATTGAACACGTTAGTAAACTTGTAATAGCATGATAAAATGCTGAAACATTTTAATTTTAATAAATAAATAAAAAAAAAAAAAAGTTATAAGTACTGTATATTTGCATAAATATTTGTTTCCCTCAAATATATTTTTGAAAAACCTTAGTGGTCGTTCGACGTGTTTGAAACTCAAGATTCTGGTATTTTGGATGATGCTGATCAAAAGCGGTATCTGTCGTGGACACCGTAAATGCCGTTTTTTACCCCACATTGGGGTCTTGGAATTCCGAAATTTGAATTTTTTAGTCGAGTGTTACTCGGCCGGGTTTCGATGTATGGGGCATAGTTACTTCACGGAATTTCTGTTTAAAGTCGTTTTACATAAAGTCCTCCGGTGGTAGCAGTGTCCTATGGCTCCTTGTGCCCCTCCCCCCATGGATATTTTAAAAAATGTTTAATATTTGTTCCACGTTTCTGAAGTTCACAAGTTCAGTTTTTTCGTAGGTCTGTGATCAAATCGGCGTCCCGTGGTGACACTGTAGAATTCATTTTTACCCCTATTTTTGGCGTCGGAAATTAGGATTTTGCAGTTTTTGGACTTTGTCGCCACGAAACAATTAATTTTTGGGTGGTTAGAGCGATTTTTTTCTACGCATCGTTTAGACGTTTTTTGTAAAAATTCGAACGCTACCAAACCAAAGGAATCGGACGTTTGTTGCGAAGTTACGGTTATATTTTTATTTTTGGCACTTAGATTTTACGTATTTTTTCGAATTTTTGAATTTGAGTTTTTGTTTAATCTTTTCGAAATTTGAGTGCTGACTCATAAATGCTACGACGATTTTGAAAGGTTAATAAAGGTTAAAAATCGAATGGCTTTTTTTTCGTACACGCATAATTTCTGTATGGTACCTATACCACCGTATCTCGATTTAGTATCTTTTTGAACTTTGTTTTAGAGAATATGTTTCTTATTTAGCATTAATTACTTTCATACATTTCTTTTAAGCCAATACTTTATAAACACTATAAAACATGTTTTTATATGGTAAATTTGACGTATTTTACTAATTCATTTTTTTAATTACTTATAAAATACTAAATTCTCAATTTAGTATCTTGAAACCTTAACCACTATATAGAGAATATGTTTCTTATTTAGCACTTATTACTTTCATACATTTCATTTAAGTTAATGTTTCATAAACATTATATAACATGCTTTTATATGATAATTTTGACTCGTATTTAAATTCATATTATTAACTGCGTATAAAACTCTGTATTCTAATGTTGTACTCCATCAATTTCACATTTTAACTGACTACATTTTTTCAGATTGCAGTACAGCAGATCTTTCAAGCCATGATGAAACATGAATTATGGTTTTTAGCACTTGGGAAAATTTGGACATCCCATGTTGAAATTTGACTAGACAATACTGATAATAATAATAATAATAATGGTATTTTGCATGGTACGTTTAATAATAACTGTATGTAATTGATAGCAACTTAATATTAGTGACACAAAAAGTTAGTATCATGAAACCAAGACCAATAAATTAAGTGAATAACTCTTATTTAGCATTCTTAATTCCTTGTATTTCATTGATGCTGATACTTCATAAACATTATAAAACATGGTTTTATATGATAATTTTAATGAGAATTATAAATTCCTATTTTTAACTTTTTATAGAATAGTCAATTCTCAAGTTAGTATTTTGAATCATTGACCAGTAGAAAGAGAATATGTTTCTTTTTTAGCATTAATTACTTTCTTAGATTTCATTAAAGCCAATACTTCATAAATACTATAAAAAAGTTTTTATATGGTAAATTTGACGTATTTTACAAATTCATTTTTTTAATTGCTTATAAAATATTCAATGTTCATGTTAATATATTGAAACCTTAACCACTAGATAGAGAATATGTTTCTTATTTAGCATTAATTACTTTCATACATTTCATTTAAGCCAATACTTTATAAACACCATAAAACATGTTTTTATATGGTAAATTTGACGTATTTTACAAATTCATTTTTTTAATTGCTTATAAAATATTCAATTCTCATGTTAATATATTGAAACCTTAACCACTAGATAGAGAATATGTTTCTTATTTAGCATTAATTACTTTCATACATTTCATTTAAGCCAATACTTTATAAACACTATAAAACATGTTTTTATATGGTAAATTTGAAGTATTTTACAAATTCATTTTTTTAATTGCTTATAAATTATAAATTCTTATGTTAATATCTTGTAACCTTAACCACTAGATAGAGAATATGTTTCTTATTTAGCATTAATTACTTTCATACATTACATTTAAGCCAATGTTTCATAAACTCTATAAAACATGCTTTTATATGATAATTTTGACGTATATTACAAATTCATTTTTTTATGGCTTATAAAACACTCAATTCTCAATTTAGTATCTTGAAACTTTGACCACTAGAAAGAAAAATGGATCTGATTTAGCATTAATTATTTTCATACATTTCATTTAAGCCAATACTTTATAAACACTATAAAACATGTTTTTATATGGTAAATTTGACGTATTTTACAAATTCATTTTTTTATGGCTTATAAAACACTCAATTCTCAATTTAGTATCTTGAAACTTTGACCACTAGAAAGAAAAAGGGATCTGATTTAGCATTAATTATTTTCATACATTACATTTAAGCCAATGTTTCATAAACTCTATAAAACTTGATTTTATATGATAATTTTGACGTATATTACAAATTCAAATTATTTATGGTTTATGAAACACTCAATTGTCAATTTAGTATCTTGAAACTTTGACCACTAGAAAGAAAAAATGGATCTGATTTAGCATTAATTATTTTCATACATTACATTTAAGCCAATGTTTCATAAACTCTATAAAACACGCTTTTATATGATAATTTTGACGTATATTACAAATTCAAATTTTTTATGGTTTATGAAACACTCAATTCTCAATTTAGTATCTTGAAACCTTAACCACTATATAGAGAATATGTTTCTTATTTAGCATTAATTACTTTCATACATTTCATTTAAGCCAATACTTTATAAACACTATAAAACATGCTTTAATATGATATTTTTTACTCGTATTTTAAATTCATATTTTTAATTGCTTATAAAATATTTAATTCTCATGTTAATATATTGAAACCTTAACCACTAGATAGAGAATATGTTTCTTATTTAGCATTAATTACTTTCATACATTTCTTTTAAGCCAATACTTTATAAACACTATAAAACATGTTTTTATATGGTAAATTTGACGTATTTTACTAATTCATTTTTTTAATTGCTTATAAAATACTAAATTCTCAATTTAGTATCTTGAAACCTTAACCACTATATAGAGAATATGTTTCTTATTTAGCACTTATTACTTTCATACATTTCATTTAAGTTAATGTTTCATAAACATTATATAACATGCTTTTATATGATAATTTTGACTCGTATTTTAAATTCATATTATTAACTGCGTATAAAACTCTGTATTCTAATGTTGTACTCCATCAATTTCACATTTTAACTGACTACATTTTTTCAGATTGCAGTACAGCAGATCTTTCAAGCCATGATGAAACATGAATTATGGTTTTTAGCACTTGGGAAAATTTGGACATCCCATGTTGAAATTTGACTAGACAATACTGATAATAATAATAATAATAATGGTATTTTGCATGGTACGTTTAATAATAACTGTATGTAATTGATAGCAACTTAATATTAGTGACACAAAAAGTTAGTATCATGAAACCAAGACCAATAAATTAAGTGAATAACTCTTATTTAGCATTCTTAATTCCTTGTATTTCATTGATGCTGATACTTCATAAACATTATAAAACATGGTTTTATATGATAATTTTAATGAGAATTATAAATTCCTATTTTTAACTTTTTATAGAAAAGTCAATTCTCAAGTTAGTATTTTGAATCATTGACCAGTAGAAAGAGAATATGTTTCTTTTTTAGCATTAATTACTTTCTTAGATTTCATTAAAGCCAATACTTCATAAATACTATAAAAAAAGTTTTTATATGGTAAATTTGACGTATTTTACAAATTCATTTTTTTAATTGCTTATAAAATATTCAATGTTCATGTTAATATATTGAAACCTTAACCACTAGATAGAGAATATGTTTCTTATTTAGCATTAATTACTTTCATACATTTCATTTAAGCCAATACTTTATAAACACCATAAAACTTTTTTTTATATGGTAAATTTGACGTATTTTACAAATTCATTTTTTTAATTGCTTATAAAATATTCAATTCTCATGTTAATATATTGAAACCTTAACCACTAGATAGAGAATATGTTTCTTATTTAGCATTAATTACTTTCATACATTTCATTTAAGCCAATACTTTATAAACACTATTAAACATGTTTTTATATGGTAAATTTGAAGTATTTTACAAATTCATTTTTTTATGGCTTATAAAACACTCAATTCTCAATTTAGTATCTTGAAACTTTGACCACTAGAAAGAAAAAATGGATCTGATTTAGCATTAATTATTTTCATACATTACATTTAAGCCAATGTTTCATAAACTCTATAAAACATGCTTTTATATGATAATTTTGACGTATATTACAAATTCAAATTATTTATGGTTTATGAAACACTGAATTGTCAATTTAGTATCTTGAAACTTTGACCACTAGAAAGAAAAAATGGATCTGATTTAGCATTAATTATTTTCATACATTACATTTAAGCCAATGTTTCATAAACTCTATAAAACATGCTTTTATATGATAATTTTGACTTATATTACACATTCAAATTTTGTATGGTTTATGAAACACTCAATTCTCAATTTAGTATCTTGAAACCTTAACCACTATATAGAGAATATGTTTCTTATTTAGCATTAATTACTTTCATACATTTCTTTTAAGCCAATACTTTATAAACACTATAAAACATGTTTTTATATGGTAAATTTGACGTATTTTACTAATTCATTTTTTTAATTACTTATAAAATACTAAATTCTCAATTTAGTATCTTGAAACCTTAACCACTATATAGAGAATATGTTTCTTATTTAGCACTTATTACTTTCATACATTTCATTTAAGTTAATGTTTCATAAACATTATATAACATGCTTTTATATGATAATTTTGACTCGTATTTAAATTCATATTATTAACTGCGTATAAAACTCTGTATTCTAATGTTGTACTCCATGAATTTCACATTTTAACTGACTACATTTTTTCAGATTGCAGTACAGCAGATCTTTCAAGCCATGATGAAACATGAATTATGGTTTTTAGCACTTGGGAAAATTTGGACATCCCATGTTGAAATTTGACTAGACAATACTGATAATAATAATAATAATAATGGTATTTTGCATGGTACGTTTAATAATAACTGTATGTAATTGATAGCAACTTAATATTAGTGACACAAAAAGTTAGTATCATGAAACCAAGACCAATAAATTAAGTGAATAACTCTTATTTAGCATTCTTAATTCCTTGTATTTCATTGATGCTGATACTTCATAAACATTATAAAACATGGTTTTATTTGATAATTTTAATGAGAATTATAAATTCCTATTTTTAACTTTTTATAGAATAGTCAATTCTCAAGTTAGTATTTTGAATCATTGACCAGTAGAAAGAGAATATGTTTCTTTTTTAGCATTAATTACTTTCTTAGATTTCATTAAAGCCAATACTTCATAAATACTATAAAAAAAGTTTTTATATGGTAAATTTGACGTATTTTACAAATTCATTTTTTTAATTGCTTATAAAATATTCAATGTTCATGTTAATATATTGAAACCTTAACCACTAGATAGAGAATATGTTTCTTATTTAGCATTAATTACTTTCATACATTTCATTTAAGCCAATACTTTATAAACACCATAAAACATGTTTTTATATGGTAAATTTGACATATTTTACAAATTCATTTTTTTAATTGCTTATAAAATATTCAATTCTCATGTTAATGTATTGAAACCTTAACCACTAGATAGAGAATATGTTTCTTATTTAGCATTAATTACTTTCATACATTTCATTTAAGCCAATACTTTATAAACACTATAAAACATGTTTTTATATGGTAAATTTGAAGTATTTTACAAATTCATTTTTTTATGGCTTATAAAACACTCAATTCTCAATTTAGTATCTTGAAACTTTGACCACTAGAAAGAAAAAATGGATCTGATTTAGCATTAATTATTTTCATACATTACATTTAAGCCAATGTTTCATAAACTCTATAAAACATGCTTTTATATGATAATTTTGACGTATATTACAAGTTCAAATTTTTTATGGTTTATGAAACACTCAATTCTCAATTTAGTATCTTGAAACCTTAACCACTATATAGAGAATATGTTTCTTATTTAGCATTAATTACTTTCATACATTTCATTTAAGCCAATACTTTATAAACACTATAAAACATGTTTTTATATGGTAAATTTGACGTATTTTACAAATTCATTTTTTTAATTGCTTATAAATTATAAATTCTTATGTTAATATCTTGTAACCTTAACCACTAGATAGAGAATATGTTTCTTATTTAGCATTAATTACTTTCATACATTACATTTAAGCCAATGTTTCATAAACTCTATAAAACATGCTTTTATATGATAATTTTGACGTATATTACAAATTCAAATTTTTTATGGTTTATGAAACACTCAATTCTCAATTTAGTATCTTGAAACCTTAACCACTATATAGAGAATATGTTTCTTATTTAGCATTAATTACTTTCATACATTTCATTTAAGCCAATACTTTATAAACACTATAAAACATGCTTTAATATGATATTTTTTACTCGTATTTTAAATTCATATTTTTAATTGCTTATAAAATATTTAATTCTCATGTTAATATATTGAAACCTTAACCACTAGATAGAGAATATGTTTCTTATTTAGCATTAATTACTTTCATACATTTCATTTAAGCCAATACTTTATAAACACTATAAAACATGCTTTTATATGATAATTTTGACGTATTTTACAAATTCATTTTTTTATGGCTTATAAAACACTCAATTCTCAATTTAGTATCTTGAAACTTTGACCACTAGAAAGAAAAAATGGATCTGATTTAGCATTAATTATTTTCATACATTACATTTAAGCCAATGTTTCATAAACTCTATAAAACATGCTTTTATATGATAATTTTGACGTATATTACAAATTCAAATTATTTATGGTTTATGAAACACTCAATTGTCAATTTAGTATCTTGAAACTTTGACCACTAGAAAGAAAAAATGGATCTGATTTAGCATTAATTATTTTCATACATTACATTTAAGCCAATGTTTCATAAACTCTATAAAACATGCTTTTATATGATAATTTTGACTTATATTACACATTCAAATTTTGTATGGTTTATGAAACACTCAATTCTCAATTTAGTATCTTGAAACCTTAACCACTATATAGAGAATATGTTTCTTATTTAGCATTAATTACTTTCATACATTTCATTTAAGCCAATACTTTATAAACACTATAAAACATGTTTTTATATGGTAAATTTGAAGTATTTTACAAATTCAAATTTTTTATGGTTTATGAAACACTCAATTCTCAATTTAGTATCTTGAAACCTTAACCACTATATAGAGAATATGTTTCTTATTTAGCATTAATTACTTTCATACATTTCATTTAAGCCAATACTTTAAAAACACTATAAAACATGCTTTTATATGATATTTTTTACTCGTATTTTAAATTCATATTTTTAATTGCTTATAAAATATTTAATTCTCATGTGAATATATTGAAACCTTAACCACTAGATAGAGAATATGTTTCTTATTTAGCATTAATTACTTTCATACATTTCTTTTAAGCCAATACTTTATAAACACTATAAAACATGTTTTTATATGGTAAATTTGACGTATTTTACTAATTCATTTTTTTAATTGCTTATAAAATACTAAATTCTCAATTTAGTATCTTGAAACCTTAACCACTATATAGAGAATATGTTTCTTATTTAGCACTTATTACTTTCATACATTTCATTTAAGTTAATGTTTCATAAACATTATATAACATGCTTTTATATGATAATTTTGACTCGTATTTTAAATTCATATTATTAACTGCGTATAAAACTCTGTATTCTAATGTTGTACTCCATCAATTTCACATTTTAACTGACTACATTTTTTCAGATTGCAGTACAGCAGATCTTTCAAGCCATGATGAAACATGAATTATGGTTTTTAGCACTTGGGAAAATTTGGACATCCCATGTTGAAATTTGACTAGACAATACTGATAATAATAATAATAATAATGGTATTTTGCATGGTACGTTTAATAATAACTGTATGTAATTGATAGCAACTTAATATTAGTGACACAAAAAGTTAGTATCATGAAACCAAGACCAATAAATTAAGTGAATAACTCTTATTTAGCATTCTTAATTCCTTGTATTTCATTGATGCTGATACTTCATAAACATTATAAAACATGGTTTTATATGATAATTTTAATGAGAATTATAAATTCCTATTTTTAACTTTTTATAGAAAAGTCAATTCTCAAGTTAGTATTTTGAATCATTGACCAGTAGAAAGAGAATATGTTTCTTTTTTAGCATTAATTACTTTCTTAGATTTCATTAAAGCCAATACTTCATAAATACTATAAAAAAAGTTTTTATATGGTAAATTTGACGTATTTTACAAATTCATTTTTTTAATTGCTTATAAAATATTCAATGTTCATGTTAATATATTGAAACCTTAACCACTAGATAGAGAATATGTTTCTTATTTAGCATTAATTACTTTCATACATTTCATTTAAGCCAATACTTTATAAACACCATAAAACTTTTTTTATATGGTAAATTTGACGTATTTTACAAATTCATTTTTTTAATTGCTTATAAAATATTCAATTCTCATGTTAATATATTGAAACCTTAACCACTAGATAGAGAATATGTTTCTTATTTAGCATTAATTACTTTCATACATTTCATTTAAGCCAATACTTTATAAACACTATAAAACATGTTTTTATATGGTAAATTTGAAGTATTTTACAAATTCATTTTTTTATGGCTTATAAAACACTCAATTCTCAATTTAGTATCTTGAAACTTTGACCACTAGAAAGAAAAAATGGATCTGATTTAGCATTAATTATTTTCATACATTACATTTAAGCCAATGTTTCATAAACTCTATAAAACATGCTTTTATATGATAATTTTGACGTATATTACAAATTCAAATTATTTATGGTTTATGAAACACTGAATTGTCAATTTAGTATCTTGAAACTTTGACCACTAGAAAGAAAAAATGGATCTGATTTAGCATTAATTATTTTCATACATTACATTTAAGCCAATGTTTCATAAACTCTATAAAACATGCTTTTATATGATAATTTTGACTTATATTACACATTCAAATTTTGTATGGTTTATGAAACACTCAATTCTCAATTTAGTATCTTGAAACCTTAACCACTATATAGAGAATATGTTTCTTATTTAGCATTAATTACTTTCATACATTTCTTTTAAGCCAATACTTTATAAACACTATAAAACATGTTTTTATATGGTAAATTTGACGTATTTTACTAATTCATTTTTTTAATTACTTATAAAATACTAAATTCTCAATTTAGTATCTTGAAACCTTAACCACTATATAGAGAATATGTTTCTTATTTAGCACTTATTACTTTCATACATTTCATTTAAGTTAATGTTTCATAAACATTATATAACATGCTTTTATATGATAATTTTGACTCGTATTTAAATTCATATTATTAACTGCGTATAAAACTCTGTATTCTAATGTTGTACTCCATCAATTTCACATTTTAACTGACTACATTTTTTCAGATTGCAGTACAGCAGATCTTTCAAGCCATGATGAAACATGAATTATGGTTTTTAGCACTTGGGAAAATTTGGACATCCCATGTTGAAATTTGACTAGACAATACTGATAATAATAATAATAATAATGGTATTTTGCATGGTACGTTTAATAATAACTGTATGTAATTGATAGCAACTTAATATTAGTGACACAAAAAGTTAGTATCATGAAACCAAGACCAATAAATTAAGTGAATAACTCTTATTTAGCATTCTTAATTCCTTGTATTTCATTGATGCTGATACTTCATAAACATTATAAAACATGGTTTTATATGATAATTTTAATGAGAATTATAAATTCCTATTTTTAACTTTTTATAGAATAGTCAATTCTCAAGTTAGTATTTTGAATCATTGACCAGTAGAAAGAGAATATGTTTCTTTTTTAGCATTAATTACTTTCTTAGATTTCATTAAAGCCAATACTTCATAAATACTATAAAAAAAGTTTTTATATGGTAAATTTGACGTATTTTACAAATTCATTTTTTTAATTGCTTATAAAATATTCAATGTTCATGTTAATATATTGAAACCTTAACCACTAGATAGAGAATATGTTTCTTATTTAGCATTAATTACTTTCATACATTTCATTTAAGCCAATACTTTATAAACACCATAAAACATGTTTTTATATGGTAAATTTGACGTATTTTACAAATTCATTTTTTTAATTGCTTATAAAATATTCAATTCTCATGTTAATATATTGAAACCTTAACCACTAGATAGAGAATATGTTTCTTATTTAGCATTAATTACTTTCATACATTTCATTTAAGCCAATACTTTATAAACACTATAAAACATGTTTTTATATGGTAAATTTGAAGTATTTTACAAATTCATTTTTTTAATTGCTTATAAATTATAAATTCTTATGTTAATATCTTGTAACCTTAACCACTAGATAGAGAATATGTTTCTTATTTAGCATTAATTACTTTCATACATTACATTTAAGCCAATGTTTCATAAACTCTATAAAACATGCTTTTATATGATAATTTTGACGTATATTACAAATTCATTTTTTTATGGCTTATAAAACACTCAATTCTCAATTTAGTATCTTGAAACTTTGACCACTAGAAAGAAAAATGGATCTGATTTAGCATTAATTATTTTCATACATTTCATTTAAGCCAATACTTTATAAACACTATAAAACATGTTTTTATATGGTAAATTTGACGTATTTTACAAATTCATTTTTTTATGGCTTATAAAACACTCAATTCTCAATTTAGTATCTTGAAACTTTGACCACTAGAAAGAAAAAGGGATCTGATTTAGCATTAATTATTTTCATACATTACATTTAAGCCAATGTTTCATAAACTCTATAAAACTTGATTTTATATGATAATTTTGACGTATATTACAAATTCAAATTATTTATGGTTTATGAAACACTCAATTGTCAATTTAGTATCTTGAAACTTTGACCACTAGAAAGAAAAAATGGATCTGATTTAGCATTAATTATTTTCATACATTACATTTAAGCCAATGTTTCATAAACTCTATAAAACACGCTTTTATATGATAATTTTGACGTATATTACAAATTCAAATTTTTTATGGTTTATGAAACACTCAATTCTCAATTTAGTATCTTGAAACCTTAACCACTATATAGAGAATATGTTTCTTATTTAGCATTAATTACTTTCATACATTTCATTTAAGCCAATACTTTATAAACACTATAAAACATGCTTTAATATGATATTTTTTACTCGTATTTTAAATTCATATTTTTAATTGCTTATAAAATATTTAATTCTCATGTTAATATATTGAAACCTTAACCACTAGATAGAGAATATGTTTCTTATTTAGCATTAATTACTTTCATACATTTCATTTAAGCCAATACTTTATAAACACTATAAAACATGTTTTTATATGGTAAATTTGAAGTATTTTACAAATTCATTTTTTTAATTGCTTATAAATTATAAATTCTTATGTTAATATCTTGTAACCTTAACCACAAGATAGAGAATATGTTTCTTATTTAGCATTAATTACTTTCATACATTACATTTAAGCCAATGTTTCATAAACTCTATAAAACATGCTTTTATATGATAATTTTGACGTATATTACAAATTCATTTTTTTATGGCTTATAAAACACTCAATTCTCAATTTAGTATCTTGAAACTTTGACCACTAGAAAGAAAAATGGATCTGATTTAGCATTAATTATTTTCATACATTTCATTTAAGCCAATACTTTATAAACACTATAAAACATGTTTTTATATGGTAAATTTGACGTATTTTACAAATTCATTTTTTTATGGCTTATAAAACACTCAATTCTCAATTTAGTATCTTGAAACTTTGACCACTAGAAAGAAAAAGGGATCTGATTTAGCATTAATTATTTTCATACATTACATTTAAGCCAATGTTTCATAAACTCTATAAAACTTGATTTTATATGATAATTTTGACGTATATTACAAATTCAAATTATTTATGGTTTATGAAACACTCAATTGTCAATTTAGTATCTTGAAACTTTGACCACTAGAAAGAAAAAATGGATCTGATTTAGCATTAATTATTTTCATACATTACATTTAAGCCAATGTTTCATAAACTCTATAAAACACGCTTTTATATGATAATTTTGACGTATATTACAAATTCAAATTTTTTATGGTTTATGAAACACTCAATTCTCAATTTAGTATCTTGAAACCTTAACCACTATATAGAGAATATGTTTCTTATTTAGCATTAATTACTTTCATACATTTCATTTAAGCCAATACTTTATAAACACTATAAAACATGCTTTTATATGATATTTTTTACTCGTATTTTAAATTCATATTTTTAATTGCTTATAAAATATTTAATTCTCATGTTAATATATTGAAACCTTAACCACTAGATAGAAAATATGTTTCTTATTTAGCATTAATTACTTTCATACATTTCATTTAAGCCAATACTTTATAAACACTATAAAACATGTTTTTATATGGTAAATTTGAAGTATTTTACAAATTCATTTTTTTAATTGCTTATAAATTATAAATTCTTATGTTAATATCTTGTAACCTTAACCACTAGATAGAGAATATGTTTCTTATTTAGCATTAATTACTTTCATACATTACATTTAAGCCAATGTTTCATAAACTCTATAAAACATGCTTTTATATGATAATTTTGACGTATTTTACAAATTCATTTTTTTATGGCTTATAAAACACTCAATTCTCAATTTAGTATCTTGAAACTTTGACCACTAGAAAGAAAAAATGGATCTGATTTAGCATTAATTATTTTCATACATTACATTTAAGCCAATGTTTCATAAACTCTATAAAACATGCTTTTATATGATAATTTTGACGTATATTACAAATTCAAATTATTTATGGTTTATGAAACACTCAATTGTCAATTTAGTATCTTGAAACTTTGACCACTAGAAAGAAAAAATGGATCTGATTTAGCATTAATTATTTTCATACATTACATTTAAGCCAATGTTTCATAAACTCTATAAAACATGCTTTTATATGATAATTTTGACTTATATTACACATTCAAATTTTGTATGGTTTATGAAACACTCAATTCTCAATTTAGTATCTTGAAACCTTAACCACTATATAGAGAATATGTTTCTTATTTAGCATTAATTACTTTCATACATTTCTTTTAAGCCAATACTTTATAAACACTATAAAACATGTTTTTATATGGTAAATTTGACGTATTTTACTAATTCATTTTTTTAATTACTTATAAAATACTAAATTCTCAATTTAGTATCTTGAAACCTTAACCACTATATAGAGAATATGTTTCTTATTTAGCACTTATTACTTTCATACATTTCATTTAAGTTAATGTTTCATAAACATTATATAACATGCTTTTATATGATAATTTTGACTCGTATTTTAAATTCATATTATTAACTGCGTATAAAACTCTGTATTCTAATGTTGTACTCCATCAATTTCACATTTTAACTGACTACATTTTTTCAGATTGCAGTACAGCAGATCTTTCAAGCCATGATGAAACATGAATTATGGTTTTTAGCACTTGGGAAAATTTGGACATCCCATGTTGAAATTTGACTAGACAATACTGATAATAATAATAATAATAATGGTATTTTGCATGGTACGTTTAATAATAACTGTATGTAATTGATAGCAACTTAATATTAGTGACACAAAAAGTTAGTATCATGAAACCAAGACCAATAAATTAAGTGAATAACTCTTATTTAGCATTCTTAATTCCTTGTATTTCATTGATGCTGATACTTCATAAACATTATAAAACATGGTTTTATATGATAATTTTAATGAGAATTATAAATTCCTATTTTTAACTTTTTATAGAATAGTCAATTCTCAAGTTAGTATTTTGAATCATTGACCAGTAGAAAGAGAATATGTTTCTTTTTTAGCATTAATTACTTTCTTAGATTTCATTAAAGCCAATACTTCATAAATACTATAAAAAAAGTTTTTATATGGTAAATTTGACGTATTTTACAAATTCATTTTTTTAATTGCTTATAAAATATTCAATGTTCATGTTAATATATTGAAACCTTAACCACTAGATAGAGAATATGTTTCTTATTTAGCATTAATTACTTTCATACATTTCATTTAAGCCAATACTTTATAAACACCATAAAACATGTTTTTATATGGTAAATTTGACATATTTTACAAATTCATTTTTTTAATTGCTTATAAAATATTCAATTCTCATGTTAATATATTGAAACCTTAACCACTAGATAGAGAATATGTTTCTTATTTAGCATTAATTACTTTCATACATTTCATTTAAGCCAATACTTTATAAACACTATAAAACATGTTTTTATATGGTAAATTTGAAGTATTTTACAAATTCATTTTTTTATGGCTTATAAAACACTCAATTCTCAATTTAGTATCTTGAAACTTTGACCACTAGAAAGAAAAAATGGATCTGATTTAGCATTAATTATTTTCATACATTACATTTAAGCCAATGTTTCATAAACTCTATAAAACATGCTTTTATATGATAATTTTGACGTATATTACAAGTTCAAATTTTTTATGGTTTATGAAACACTCAATTCTCAATTTAGTATCTTGAAACCTTAACCACTATAGAGAATATGTTTCTTATTTAGCATTAATTACTTTCATACATTTCATTTAAGCCAATACTTTATAAACACTATAAAACATGTTTTTATATGGTAAATTTGAAGTATTTTACAAATTCATTTTTTTAATTGCTTATAAATTATAAATTCTTATGTTAATATCTTGTAACCTTAACCACTAGATAGAGAATATGTTTCTTATTTAGCATTAATTACTTTCATACATTACATTTAAGCCAATGTTTCATAAACTCTATAAAACATGCTTTTATATGATAATTTTGACGTATATTACAAATTCAAATTTTTTATGGTTTATGAAACACTCAATTCTCAATTTAGTATCTTGAAACCTTAACCACTATATAGAGAATATGTTTCTTATTTAGCATTAATTACTTTCATACATTTCATTTAAGCCAATACTTTATAAACACTATAAAACATGCTTTAATATGATATTTTTTACTCGTATTTTAAATTCATATTTTTAATTGCTTATAAAATATTTAATTCTCATGTTAATATATTGAAACCTTAACCACTAGATAGAGAATATGTTTCTTATTTAGCATTAATTACTTTCATACATTTCATTTAAGCCAATACTTTATAAACACTATAAAACATGTTTTTATATGGTAAATTTGAAGTATTTTACAAATTCATTTTTTTAATTGCTTATAAATTATAAATTCTTATGTTAATATCTTGTAACCTTAACCACAAGATAGAGAATATGTTTCTTATTTAGCATTAATTACTTTCATACATTACATTTAAGCCAATGTTTCATAAACTCTATAAAACATGCTTTTATATGATAATTTTGACGTATATTACAAATTCATTTTTTTATGGCTTATAAAACACTCAATTCTCAATTTAGTATCTTGAAACTTTGACCACTAGAAAGAAAAATGGATCTGATTTAGCATTAATTATTTTCATACATTTCATTTAAGCCAATACTTTATAAACACTATAAAACATGTTTTTATATGGTAAATTTGACGTATTTTACAAATTCATTTTTTTATGGCTTATAATACACTCAATTCTCAATTTAGTATCTTGAAACTTTGACCACTAGAAAGAAAAAGGGATCTGATTTAGCATTAATTATTTTCATACATTACATTTAAGCCAATGTTTCATAAACTCTATAAAACTTGATTTTATATGATAATTTTGACGTATATTACAAATTCAAATTATTTATGGTTTATGAAACACTCAATTGTCAATTTAGTATCTTGAAACTTTGACCACTAGAAAGAAAAAATGGATCTGATTTAGCATTAATTATTTTCATACATTACTTTTAAGCCAATGTTTCATAAACTCTATAAAACACGCTTTTATATGATAATTTTGACGTATATTACAAATTCAAATTTTTTATGGTTTATGAAACACTCAATTCTCAATTTAGTATCTTGAAACCTTAACCACTATATAGAGAATATGTTTCTTATTTAGCATTAATTACTTTCATACATTTCATTTAAGCCAATACTTTATAAACACTATAAAACATGCTTTAATATGATATTTTTTACTCGTATTTTAAATTCATATTTTTAATTGCTTATAAAATATTTAATTCTCATGTTAATATATTGAAACCTTAACCACTAGATAGAGAATATGTTTCTTATTTAGCATTAATTACTTTCATACATTTCATTTAAGCCAATACTTTATAAACACTATAAAACATGTTTTTATATGGTAAATTTGACGTATTTTACAAATTCATTTTTTTATGGCTTATAAAACACTCAATTCTCAATTTAGTATCTTGAAACTTTGACCACTAAAAAGAAAAAATGGATCTGATTTAGCATTAATTATTTTCATACATTACATTTAAGCCAATGTTTCTTAAACTCTATAAAACTTGATTTTATATGATAATTTTGACGTATATTACAAATTCAAATTTTTTATGGTTTATGAAACACTCAATTCTCAATTTAGTATCTTGAAACCTTAACCACTATATAGAGAATATGTTTCTTATTTAGCATTAATTACTTTCATACATTTCATTTAAGCCAATACTTTATAAACACTATAAAACATGCTTTTATATGATATTTTTTACTCGTATTTTAAATTCATATTTTTAATTGCTTATAAAATATTTAATTCTCATGTTAATATATTGAAACCTTAACCACTAGATAGAAAATATGTTTCTTATTTAGCATTAATTACTTTCATACATTTCATTTAAGCCAATACTTTATAAACACTATAAAACATGTTTTTATATGGTAAATTTGAAGTATTTTACAAATTCATTTTTTTAATTGCTTATAAATTATAAATTCTTATGTTAATATCTTGTAACCTTAACCACTAGATAGAGAATATGTTTCTTATTTAGCATTAATTACTTTCATACATTACATTTAAGCCAATGTTTCATAAACTCTATAAAACATGCTTTTATATGATAATTTTGACGTATTTTACAAATTCATTTTTTTATGGCTTATAAAACACTCAATTCTCAATTTAGTATCTTGAAACTTTGACCACTAGAAAGAAAAAATGGATCTGATTTAGCATTAATTATTTTCATACATTACATTTAAGCCAATGTTTCATAAACTCTATAAAACATGCTTTTATATGATAATTTTGACGTATATTACAAATTCAAATTATTTATGGTTTATGAAACACTCAATTGTCAATTTAGTATCTTGAAACTTTGACCACTAGAAAGAAAAAATGGATCTGATTTAGCATTAATTATTTTCATACATTACATTTAAGCCAATGTTTCATAAACTCTATAAAACATGCTTTTATATGATAATTTTGACTTATATTACACATTCAAATTTTGTATGGTTTATGAAACACTCAATTCTCAATTTAGTATCTTGAAACCTTAACCACTATATAGAGAATATGTTTCTTATTTAGCATTAATTACTTTCATACATTTCTTTTAAGCCAATACTTTATAAACACTATAAAACATGTTTTTATATGGTAAATTTGACGTATTTTACTAATTCATTTTTTTAATTACTTATAAAATACTAAATTCTCAATTTAGTATCTTGAAACCTTAACCACTATATAGAGAATATGTTTCTTATTTAGCACTTATTACTTTCATACATTTCATTTAAGTTAATGTTTCATAAACATTATATAACATGCTTTTATATGATAATTTTGACTCGTATTTTAAATTCATATTATTAACTGCGTATAAAACTCTGTATTCTAATGTTGTACTCCATCAATTTCACATTTTAACTGACTACATTTTTTCAGATTGCAGTACAGCAGATCTTTCAAGCCATGATGAAACATGAATTATGGTTTTTAGCACTTGGGAAAATTTGGACATCCCATGTTGAAATTTGACTAGACAATACTGATAATAATAATAATAATAATGGTATTTTGCATGGTACGTTTAATAATAACTGTATGTAATTGATAGCAACTTAATATTAGTGACACAAAAAGTTAGTATCATGAAACCAAGACCAATAAATTAAGTGAATAACTCTTATTTAGCATTCTTAATTCCTTGTATTTCATTGATGCTGATACTTCATAAACATTATAAAACATGGTTTTATATGATAATTTTAATGAGAATTATAAATTCCTATTTTTAACTTTTTATAGAATAGTCAATTCTCAAGTTAGTATTTTGAATCATTGACCAGTAGAAAGAGAATATGTTTCTTTTTTAGCATTAATTACTTTCTTAGATTTCATTAAAGCCAATACTTCATAAATACTATAAAAAAAGTTTTTATATGGTAAATTTGACGTATTTTACAAATTCATTTTTTTAATTGCTTATAAAATATTCAATGTTCATGTTAATATATTGAAACCTTAACCACTAGATAGAGAATATGTTTCTTATTTAGCATTAATTACTTTCATACATTTCATTTAAGCCAATACTTATAAACACCATAAAACATGTTTTTATATGGTAAATTTGACATATTTTACAAATTCATTTTTTTAATTGCTTATAAAATATTCAATTCTCATGTTAATATATTGAAACCTTAACCACTAGATAGAGAATATGTTTCTTATTTAGCATTAATTACTTTCATACATTTCATTTAAGCCAATACTTTATAAACACTATAAAACATGTTTTTATATGGTAAATTTGAAGTATTTTACAAATTCATTTTTTTATGGCTTATAAAACACTCAATTCTCAATTTAGTATCTTGAAACTTTGACCACTAGAAAGAAAAAATGGATCTGATTTAGCATTAATTATTTTCATACATTACATTTAAGCCAATGTTTCATAAACTCTATAAAACATGCTTTTATATGATAATTTTGACGTATATTACAAGTTCAAATTTTTTATGGTTTATGAAACACTCAATTCTCAATTTAGTATCTTGAAACCTTAACCACTATATAGAGAATATGTTTCTTATTTAGCATTAATTACTTTCATACATTTCATTTAAGCCAATACTTTATAAACACTATAAAACATGTTTTTATATGGTAAATTTGACGTATTTTACAAATTCATTTTTTTAATGGCTTATAAATTACTAAATTCTTATGTTAGTATCTTGAAACCTTGACCACTAGATAGAGAATATGGATCTGATTTAGCATTAATTACTTTCATACATTACATTTAAGCCAATGTTTCATAAACTCTATAAAACATGCTTTTATATGATAATTTTGACGTATATTACAAATTCAAATTTTTATGGTTTATGAAACACTCAATTCTCAATTTAGTATCTTGAAACCTTAACCACTATATAGAGAATATGTTCTTATTTAGCATTAATTACTTTCATACATTTCATTTAAGCCAATACTTTATAAACACTATAAAACATGCTTTTATATGATATTTTACTCGTATTTTAAATTCATATTTTTAATTGCTTATAAAATATTAATTCTCATGTTAATATATTGAAACCTTAACCACTAGATAGAGAATATGTTTCTTATTTAGCATTAATTACTTTCATACATTTCATTTAAGCCAATACTTTATAAACACTATAAAACATGTTTTTATATGGTAAATTTGACGTATTTTACAAATTCATTTTTTTATGGCTTATAAAACACTCAATTCTCAATTTAGTATCTTGAAACTTTGACCACTAAAAAGAAAAAATGGATCTGATTTAGCATTAATTATTTTCATACATTACATTTAAGCCAATGTTTCATAAACTCTATAAAACTTGATTTTATATGATAATTTTGACGTATATTACAAATTCAAATTTTTTATGGTTTATGAAACACTCAATTCTCAATTTAGTATCTTGAAACCTTAACCACTATATAGAGAATATGTTTCTTATTTAGCATTAATTACTTTCATACATTTCATTTAAGCCAATACTTTATAAACACTATAAAACATGCTTTTATATGATATTTTTTACTCGTATTTTAAATTCATATTTTTAATTGCTTATAAAATATTTAATTCTCATGTTAATATATTGAAACCTTAACCACTAGATAGAAAATATGTTTCTTATTTAGCATTAATTACTTTCATACATTTCATTTAAGCCAATACTTTATAAACACTATAAAACATGTTTTTATATGGTAAATTTGAAGTATTTTACAAATTCATTTTTTTAATTGCTTATAAATTATAAATTCTTATGTTAATATCTTGTAACCTTAACCACTAGATAGAGAATATGTTTCTTATTTAGCATTAATTACTTTCATACATTACATTTAAGCCAATGTTTCATAAACTCTATAAAACATGCTTTTATATGATAATTTTGACGTATTTTACAAATTCATTTTTTTATGGCTTATAAAACACTCAATTCTCAATTTAGTATCTTGAAACTTTGACCACTAGAAAGAAAAAATGGATCTGATTTAGCATTAATTATTTTCATACATTACATTTAAGCCAATGTTTCATAAACTCTATAAAACATGCTTTTATATGATAATTTTGACGTATATTACAAATTCAAATTATTTATGGTTTATGAAACACTCAATTGTCAATTTAGTATCTTGAAACTTTGACCACTAGAAAGAAAAAATGGATCTGATTTAGCATTAATTATTTTCATACATTACATTTAAGCCAATGTTTCATAAACTCTATAAAACATGCTTTTATATGATAATTTTGACTTATATTACACATTCAAATTTTGTATGGTTTATGAAACACTCAATTCTCAATTTAGTATCTTGAAACCTTAACCACTATATAGAGAATATGTTTCTTATTTAGCATTAATTACTTTCATACATTTCTTTTAAGCCAATACTTTATAAACACTATAAAACATGTTTTTATATGGTAAATTTGACGTATTTTACTAATTCATTTTTTTAATTACTTATAAAATACTAAATTCTCAATTTAGTATCTTGAAACCTTAACCACTATATAGAGAATATGTTTCTTATTTAGCACTTATTACTTTCATACATTTCATTTAAGTTAATGTTTCATAAACATTATATAACATGCTTTTATATGATAATTTTGACTCGTATTTTAAATTCATATTATTAACTGCGTATAAAACTCTGTATTCTAATGTTGTACTCCATCAATTTCACATTTTAACTGACTACATTTTTTCAGATTGCAGTACAGCAGATCTTTCAAGCCATGATGAAACATGAATTATGGTTTTTAGCACTTGGGAAAATTTGGACATCCCATGTTGAAATTTGACTAGACAATACTGATAATAATAATAATAATAATGGTATTTTGCATGGTACGTTTAATAATAACTGTATGTAATTGATAGCAACTTAATATTAGTGACACAAAAAGTTAGTATCATGAAACCAAGACCAATAAATTAAGTGAATAACTCTTATTTAGCATTCTTAATTCCTTGTATTTCATTGATGCTGATACTTCATAAACATTATAAAACATGGTTTTATATGATAATTTTAATGAGAATTATAAATTCCTATTTTTAACTTTTTATAGAATAGTCAATTCTCAAGTTAGTATTTTGAATCATTGACCAGTAGAAAGAGAATATGTTTCTTTTTTAGCATTAATTACTTTCTTAGATTTCATTAAAGCCAATACTTCATAAATACTATAAAAAAAGTTTTTATATGGTAAATTTGACGTATTTTACAAATTCATTTTTTTAATTGCTTATAAAATATTCAATGTTCATGTTAATATATTGAAACCTTAACCACTAGATAGAGAATATGTTTCTTATTTAGCATTAATTACTTTCATACATTTCATTTAAGCCAATACTTTATAAACACCATAAAACATGTTTTTATATGGTAAATTTGACATATTTTACAAATTCATTTTTTTAATTGCTTATAAAATATTCAAATATCTTGTAACCTTAACCACTAGATAGAGAATATGTTTCTTATTTAGCATTAATTACTTTCATACATTACATTGAAGCCAAGGTTCATAAACTCTATAAAACATGCTTTTATATGATAATTTGACGTATATTACAAAGTCATTTTTTTATGGCTTATAAAACACTCAATTCTCAATTTAGTATCTTGAAACTTTGACCACTAGAAAGAAAAATGGATCTGATTTAGCATTAATATTTTCATACATTTCATTTAAGCCAATACTTTATAAACACTATAAAACATGTTTTTATATGGTAAATTTGACGTATTTTACAAATTCATTTTTTTATGGCTTATAAAACACTCAATTCTCAATTTAGTATCTTGAAACTTTGACCACTAGAAAGAAAAAGGGATCTGATTAGCATTAATTATTTTCATACATTACATTTAAGCCAATGTTTCATAAACTCTATAAAACTTGATTTTATATGATAATTTTGACGTATATTACAAATTCAAATTATTTATGGTTTATGAAACACTCAATTGTCAATTTAGTATCTTGAAACTTTGACCACTAGAAAGAAAAAATGGATCTGATTAGCATTAATTATTTTCATACATTACATTTAAGCCAATGTTTCATAAACTCTATAAAACATGCTTTTATATGATAATTTTGACGTATATTACAAATTCAAATTATTTATGGTTTATGAAACACTCAATTGTCAATTTAGTATCTTGAAACTTTGACCACTAGAAAGAAAAAATGGATCTGATTTAGCATTAATTATTTTCATACATTACATTTAAGCCAATGTTTCATAAACTCTATAAAACATGCTTTTATATGATAATTTTGACTTATATTACACATTCAAATTTTGTATGGTTTATGAAACACTCAATTCTCAATTTAGTATCTTGAAACCTTAACCACTATATAGAGAATATGTTTCTTATTTAGCATTAATTACTTTCATACATTTCTTTTAAGCCAATACTTTATAAACACTATAAAACATGTTTTTATATGGTAAATTTGACGTATTTTACTAATTCATTTTTTTAATTACTTATAAAATACTAAATTCTCAATTTAGTATCTTGAAACCTTAACCACTATATAGAGAATATGTTTCTTATTTAGCACTTATTACTTTCATACATTTCATTTAAGTTAATGTTTCATAAACATTATATAACATGCTTTTATATGATAATTTTGACTCGTATTTTAAATTCATATTATTAACTGCGTATAAAACTCTGTATTCTAATGTTGTACTCCATCAATTTCACATTTTAACTGACTACATTTTTTCAGATTGCAGTACAGCAGATCTTTCAAGCCATGATGAAACATGAATTATGGTTTTTAGCACTTGGGAAAATTTGGACATCCCATGTTGAAATTTGACTAGACAATACTGATAATAATAATAATAATAATGGTATTTTGCATGGTACGTTTAATAATAACTGTATGTAATTGATAGCAACTTAATATTAGTGACACAAAAAGTTAGTATCATGAAACCAAGACCAATAAATTAAGTGAATAACTCTTATTTAGCATTCTTAATTCCTTGTATTTCATTGATGCTGATACTTCATAAACATTATAAAACATGGTTTTATATGATAATTTTAATGAGAATTATAAATTCCTATTTTTAACTTTTTATAGAATAGTCAATTCTCAAGTTAGTATTTTGAATCATTGACCAGTAGAAAGAGAATATGTTTCTTTTTTAGCATTAATTACTTTCTTAGATTTCATTAAAGCCAATTCTTCATAAATACTATAAAAAAAGTTTTTATATGGTAAATTTGACGTATTTTACAAATTCATTTTTTTAATTGCTTATAAAATATTCAATGTTCATGTTAATATATTGAAACCTTAACCACTAGATAGAGAATATGTTTCTTATTTAGCATTAATTACTTTCATACATTTCATTTAAGCCAATACTTTATAAACACCATAAAACATGTTTTTATATGGTAAATTTGACGTATTTTACAAATTCATTTTTTTAATTGCTTATAAAATATTCAATTCTCATGTTAATATATTGAAACCTTAACCACTAGATAGAGAATATGTTTCTTATTTAGCATTAATTACTTTCATACATTTCATTTAAGCCAATACTTTATAAACACTATAAAACATGTTTTTATATGGTAAATTTGAAGTATTTTACAAATTCATTTTTTTAATTGCTTATAAATTATAAATTCTTATGTTAATATCTTGTAACCTTAACCACTAGATAGAGAATATGTTTCTTATTTAGCATTAATTACTTTCATACATTACATTTAAGCCAATGTTTCATAAACTCTATAAAACATGCTTTTATATGATAATTTTGACGTATATTACAAATTCATTTTTTATGGCTTATAAAACACTCAATTCTCAATTTAGTATCTTGAAACTTTGACCACTACAAAGAAAAATGGATCTGATTTAGCATTAATTATTTTCATACATTTCATTTAAGCCAATACTTTATAAACACTATAAAACATGTTTTTATATGGTAAATTTGACGTATTTTACAAATTCATTTCTTTATGGCTTATAAAACACTCAATTCTCAATTTAGTATCTTGAAACTTTGACCACTAGAAAGAAAAATGGATCTGATTTAGCATTAATTATTTTCATACATTACATTTAAGCCAATGTTTCATAAACTCTATAAAACTTGATTTTATATGATAATTTTGACGTATATTACTAATTCAAATTATTTATGGTTTATGAATCACTCAATTGTCAATTTAGTATCTTGAAACTTTGACCACTAGAAAGAAAAAATGGATCTGATTTAGCATTAATTATTTTCATACATTACATTTAAGCCAATGTTTCATAAACTCTATAAAACATGTTTTTATATGATAATTTTGACGTATATTACAAATTCAAATTTTTTATGGTTTATGAAACACTCAATTCTCAATTTAGTATCTTGAAACCTTAACCACTATAGAGAATATGTTTCTTATTTAGCATTAATTACTTTCATACATTTCATTTAAGCCAATACTTTATAAACACTATAAAACATGCTTTAATATGATATTTTTACTCGTATTTTAAATTCATATTTTTAATTGCTTATAAAATATTTAATTCTCATGTTAATATATTGAAACCTTAACCACTAGATAGAGAATATGTTTCTTATTTAGCATTAATTACTTTCATACATTTCATTTAAGCCAATACTTTATAAACACTATAAAACATGTTTTTATATGGTAAATTTGAAGTATTTTACAAATTCATTTTTTTAATTGCTTATAAATTATAAATTCTTATGTTAATATCTTGTAACCTTAACCACAAGATAGAGAATATGTTTCTTATTTAGCATTAATTACTTTCATACATTACATTTAAGCCAATGTTTCATAAACTCTATAAAACATGCTTTTATATGATAATTTTGACGTATATTACAAATTCATTTTTTTATGGCTTATAAAACACTCAATTCTCAATTTAGTATCTTGAAACTTTGACCACTAGAAAGAAAAATGGATCTAATTTAGCATTAATTATTTTCATACATTTCATTTAAGCCAATACTTTATAAACACTATAAAACATGTTTTTATATGGTAAATTTGACGTATTTTACAAATTCATTTTTTTATGGCTTATAAAACACTCAATTCTCAATTTAGTATCTTGAAACTTTGACCACTAGAAAGAAAAAGGGATCTGATTTAGCATTAATTATTTTCATACATTACATTTAAGCCAATGTTTCATAAACTCTATAAAACTTGATTTTATATGATAATTTTGACGTATATTACAAATTCAAATTATTTATGGTTTATGAAACACTCAATTGTCAATTTAGTATCTTGAAACTTTGACCACTAGAAAGAAAAAATGGATCTGATTTAGCATTAATTATTTTCATACATTACATTTAAGCCAATGTTTCATAAACTCTATAAAACACGCTTTTATATGATAATTTTGACGTATATTACAAATTCAAATTTTTTATGGTTTATGAAACACTCAATTCTCAATTTAGTATCTTGAAACCTTAACCACTATATAGAGAATATGTTTCTTATTTAGCATTAATTACTTTCATACATTTCATTTAAGCCAATACTTTATAAACACTATAAAACATGCTTTAATATGATATTTTTTACTCGTATTTTAAATTCATATTTTTAATTGCTTATAAAATATTTAATTCTCATGTTAATATATTGAAACCTTAACCACTAGATAGAGAATATGTTTCTTATTTAGCATTAATTACTTTCATACATTTCATTTAAGCCAATACTTTATAAACACTATAAAACATGTTTTTATATGGTAAATTTGACGTATTTTACAAATTCATTTTTTTATGGCTTATAAAACACTCAATTCTCAATTTAGTATCTTGAAACTTTGACCACTAAAAAGAAAAAATGGATCTGATTTAGCATTAATTATTTTCATACATTACATTTAAGCCAATGTTTCTTAAACTCTATAAAACTTGATTTTATATGATAATTTTGACGTATATTACAAATTCAAATTTTTTATGGTTTATGAAACACTCAATTCTCAATTTAGTATCTTGAAACCTTAACCACTATATAGAGAATATGTTTCTTATTTAGCATTAATTACTTTCATACATTTCATTTAAGCCAATACTTTATAAACACTATAAAACATGCTTTTATATGATATTTTTTACTCGTATTTTAAATTCATATTTTTAATTGCTTATAAAATATTTAATTCTCATGTTAATATATTGAAACCTTAACCACTAGATAGAAAATATGTTTCTTATTTAGCATTAATTACTTTCATACATTTCATTTAAGCCAATACTTTATAAACACTATAAAACATGTTTTTATATGGTAAATTTGAAGTATTTTACAAATTCATTTTTTTAATTGCTTATAAATTATAAATTCTTATGTTAATATCTTGTAACCTTAACCACTAGATAGAGAATATGTTTCTTATTTAGCATTAATTACTTTCATACATTACATTTAAGCCAATGTTTCATAAACTCTATAAAACATGCTTTTATATGATAATTTTGACGTATTTTACAAATTCATTTTTTTATGGCTTATAAAACACTCAATTCTCAATTTAGTATCTTGAAACTTTGACCACTAGAAAGAAAAAATGGATCTGATTTAGCATTAATTATTTTCATACATTACATTTAAGCCAATGTTTCATAAACTCTATAAAACATGCTTTTATATGATAATTTTGACGTATATTACAAATTCAAATTATTTATGGTTTATGAAACACTCAATTGTCAATTTAGTATCTTGAAACTTTGACCACTAGAAAGAAAAAATGGATCTGATTTAGCATTAATTATTTTCATACATTACATTTAAGCCAATGTTTCATAAACTCTATAAAACATGCTTTTATATGATAATTTTGACTTATATTACACATTCAAATTTTGTATGGTTTATGAAACACTCAATTCTCAATTTAGTATCTTGAAACCTTAACCACTATATAGAGAATATGTTTCTTATTTAGCATTAATTACTTTCATACATTTCTTTTAAGCCAATACTTTATAAACACTATAAAACATGTTTTTATATGGTAAATTTGACGTATTTTACTAATTCATTTTTTTAATTACTTATAAAATACTAAATTCTCAATTTAGTATCTTGAAACCTTAACCACTATATAGAGAATATGTTTCTTATTTAGCACTTATTACTTTCATACATTTCATTTAAGTTAATGTTTCATAAACATTATATAACATGCTTTTATATGATAATTTTGACTCGTATTTTAAATTCATATTATTAACTGCGTATAAAACTCTGTATTCTAATGTTGTACTCCATCAATTTCACATTTTAACTGACTACATTTTTTCAGATTGCAGTACAGCAGATCTTTCAAGCCATGATGAAACATGAATTATGGTTTTTAGCACTTGGGAAAATTTGGACATCCCATGTTGAAATTTGACTAGACAATACTGATAATAATAATAATAATAATGGTATTTTGCATGGTACGTTTAATAATAACTGTATGTAATTGATAGCAACTTAATATTAGTGACACAAAAAGTTAGTATCATGAAACCAAGACCAATAAATTAAGTGAATAACTCTTATTTAGCATTCTTAATTCCTTGTATTTCATTGATGCTGATACTTCATAAACATTATAAAACATGGTTTTATATGATAATTTTAATGAGAATTATAAATTCCTATTTTTAACTTTTTATAGAATAGTCAATTCTCAAGTTAGTATTTTGAATCATTGACCAGTAGAAAGAGAATATGTTTCTTTTTTAGCATTAATTACTTTCTTAGATTTCATTAAAGCCAATACTTCATAAATACTATAAAAAAAGTTTTTATATGGTAAATTTGACGTATTTTACAAATTCATTTTTTTAATTGCTTATAAAATATTCAATGTTCATGTTAATATATTGAAACCTTAACCACTAGATAGAGAATATGTTTCTTATTTAGCATTAATTACTTTCATACATTTCATTTAAGCCAATACTTTATAAACACCATAAAACATGTTTTTATATGGTAAATTTGACATATTTTACAAATTCATTTTTTTAATTGCTTATAAAATATTCAATTCTCATGTTAATATATTGAAACCTTAACCACTAGATAGAGAATATGTTTCTTATTTAGCATTAATTACTTTCATACATTTCATTTAAGCCAATACTTTATAAACACTATAAAACATGTTTTTATATGGTAAATTTGAAGTATTTTACAAATTCATTTTTTTATGGCTTATAAAACACTCAATTCTCAATTTAGTATCTTGAAACTTTGACCACTAGAAAGAAAAAATGGATCTGATTTAGCATTAATTATTTTCATACATTACATTTAAGCCAATGTTTCATAAACTCTATAAAACATGCTTTTATATGATAATTTTGACGTATATTACAAGTTCAAATTTTTTATGGTTTATGAAACACTCAATTCTCAATTTAGTATCTTGAAACCTTAACCACTATATAGAGAATATGTTTCTTATTTAGCATTAATTACTTTCATACATTTCATTTAAGCCAATACTTTATAAACACTATAAAACATGTTTTTATATGGTAAATTTGAAGTATTTTACAAATTCATTTTTTTAATTGCTTATAAATTATAAATTCTTATGTTAATATCTTGTAACCTTAACCACTAGATAGAGAATATGTTTCTTATTTAGCATTAATTACTTTCATACATTACATTTAAGCCAATGTTTCATAAACTCTATAAAACATGCTTTTATATGATAATTTTGACGTATATTACAAATTCAAATTTTTTATGGTTTATGAAACACTCAATTCTCAATTTAGTATCTTGAAACCTTAACCACTATATAGAGAATATGTTTCTTATTTAGCATTAATTACTTTCATACATTTCATTTAAGCCAATACTTTATAAACACTATAAAACATGCTTTAATATGATATTTTTTACTCGTATTTTAAATTCATATTTTTAATTGCTTATAAAATATTTAATTCTCATGTTAATATATTGAAACCTTAACCACTAGATAGAGAATATGTTTCTTATTTAGCATTAATTACTTTCATACATTTCATTTAAGCCAATACTTTATAAACACTATAAAACATGTTTTTATATGGTAAATTTGACGTATTTTACAAATTCATTTTTTTATGGCTTATAAAACACTCAATTCTCAATTTAGTATCTTGAAACTTTGACCACTAAAAAGAAAAAATGGATCTGATTTAGCATTAATTATTTTCATACATTACATTTAAGCCAATGTTTCATAAACTCTATAAAACTTGATTTTATATGATAATTTTGACGTATATTACAAATTCAAATTTTTTATGGTTTATGAAACACTCAATTCTCAATTTAGTATCTTGAAACCTTAACCACTATATAGAGAATATGTTTCTTATTTAGCATTAATTACTTTCATACATTTCATTTAAGCCAATACTTTATAAACACTATAAAACATGCTTTTATATGATATTTTTTACTCGTATTTTAAATTCATATTTTTAATTGCTTATAAAATATTTAATTCTCATGTTAATATATTGAAACCTTAACCACTAGATAGAAAATATGTTTCTTATTTAGCATTAATTACTTTCATACATTTCATTTAAGCCAATACTTTATAAACACTATAAAACATGTTTTTATATGGTAAATTTGAAGTATTTTACAAATTCATTTTTTTAATTGCTTATAAATTATAAATTCTTATGTTAATATCTTGTAACCTTAACCACTAGATAGAGAATATGTTTCTTATTTAGCATTAATTACTTTCATACATTACATTTAAGCCAATGTTTCATAAACTCTATAAAACATGCTTTTATATGATAATTTTGACGTATTTTACAAATTCATTTTTTTATGGCTTATAAAACACTCAATTCTCAATTTAGTATCTTGAAACTTTGACCACTAGAAAGAAAAAATGGATCTGATTTAGCATTAATTATTTTCATACATTACATTTAAGCCAATGTTTCATAAACTCTATAAAACATGCTTTTATATGATAATTTTGAC
This sequence comes from Rhopalosiphum maidis, assembly GCF_003676215.2. NCBI lineage: Eukaryota > Metazoa > Arthropoda > Insecta > Hemiptera > Aphididae > Rhopalosiphum > Rhopalosiphum maidis. The sequence continues at coordinate 61,574,395 of NC_040879.1, read as the reverse complement.
GTATATTACAAATTCAAATTATTTATGGTTTATGAAACACTCAATTGTCAATTTAGTATCTTGAAACTTTGACCACTAGAAAGAAAAAATGGATCTGATTTAGCATTAATTATTTTCATACATTACATTTAAGCCAATGTTTCATAAACTCTATAAAACATGCTTTTATATGATAATTTTGACTTATATTACACATTCAAATTTTGTATGGTTTATGAAACACTCAATTCTCAATTTAGTATCTTGAAACCTTAACCACTATATAGAGAATATGTTTCTTATTTAGCATTAATTACTTTCATACATTTCTTTTAAGCCAATACTTTATAAACACTATAAAACATGTTTTTATATGGTAAATTTGACGTATTTTACTAATTCATTTTTTTAATTACTTATAAAATACTAAATTCTCAATTTAGTATCTTGAAACCTTAACCACTATATAGAGAATATGTTTCTTATTTAGCACTTATTACTTTCATACATTTCATTTAAGTTAATGTTTCATAAACATTATATAACATGCTTTTATATGATAATTTTGACTCGTATTTTAAATTCATATTATTAACTGCGTATAAAACTCTGTATTCTAATGTTGTACTCCATCAATTTCACATTTTAACTGACTACATTTTTTCAGATTGCAGTACAGCAGATCTTTCAAGCCATGATGAAACATGAATTATGGTTTTTAGCACTTGGGAAAATTTGGACATCCCATGTTGAAATTTGACTAGACAATACTGATAATAATAATAATAATAATGGTATTTTGCATGGTACGTTTAATAATAACTGTATGTAATTGATAGCAACTTAATATTAGTGACACAAAAAGTTAGTATCATGAAACCAAGACCAATAAATTAAGTGAATAACTCTTATTTAGCATTCTTAATTCCTTGTATTTCATTGATGCTGATACTTCATAAACATTATAAAACATGGTTTTATATGATAATTTTAATGAGAATTATAAATTCCTATTTTTAACTTTTTATAGAATAGTCAATTCTCAAGTTAGTATTTTGAATCATTGACCAGTAGAAAGAGAATATGTTTCTTTTTTAGCATTAATTACTTTCTTAGATTTCATTAAAGCCAATACTTCATAAATACTATAAAAAAAGTTTTTATATGGTAAATTTGACGTATTTTACAAATTCATTTTTTTAATTGCTTATAAAATATTCAATGTTCATGTTAATATATTGAAACCTTAACCACTAGATAGAGAATATGTTTCTTATTTAGCATTAATTACTTTCATACATTTCATTTAAGCCAATACTTTATAAACACCATAAAACATGTTTTTATATGGTAAATTTGACATATTTTACAAATTCATTTTTTTAATTGCTTATAAAATATTCAATTCTCATGTTAATATATTGAAACCTTAACCACTAGATAGAGAATATGTTTCTTATTTAGCATTAATTACTTTCATACATTTCATTTAAGCCAATACTTTATAAACACTATAAAACATGTTTTTATATGGTAAATTTGAAGTATTTTACAAATTCATTTTTTTATGGCTTATAAAACACTCAATTCTCAATTTAGTATCTTGAAACTTTGACCACTAGAAAGAAAAAATGGATCTGATTTAGCATTAATTATTTTCATACATTACATTTAAGCCAATGTTTCATAAACTCTATAAAACATGCTTTTATATGATAATTTTGACGTATATTACAAGTTCAAATTTTTTATGGTTTATGAAACACTCAATTCTCAATTTAGTATCTTGAAACCTTAACCACTATATAGAGAATATGTTTCTTATTTAGCATTAATTACTTTCATACATTTCATTTAAGCCAATACTTTATAAACACTATAAAACATGTTTTTATATGGTAAATTTGAAGTATTTTACAAATTCATTTTTTTAATTGCTTATAAATTATAAATTCTTATGTTAATATATTGAAACCTTAACCACTAGATAGAGAATATGTTTCTTATTTAGCATTAATTACTTTCATACATTTCATTTAAGCCAATACTTTATAAACACTATAAAACATGTTTTTATATGGTAAATTTGAAGTATTTTACAAATTCATTTTTTTATGGCTTATAAAACACTCAATTCTCAATTTAGTATCTTGAAACTTTGACCACTAGAAAGAAAAAATGGATCTGATTTAGCATTAATTATTTTCATACATTACATTTAAGCCAATGTTTCATAAACTCTATAAAACATGCTTTTATATGATAATTTTGACGTATATTACAAGTTCAAATTTTTTATGGTTTATGAAACACTCAATTCTCAATTTAGTATCTTGAAACCTTAACCACTATATAGAGAATATGTTTCTTATTTAGCATTAATTACTTTCATACATTTCATTTAAGCCAATACTTTATAAACACTATAAAACATGTTTTTATATGGTAAATTTGAAGTATTTTACAAATTCATTTTTTTAATTGCTTATAAATTATAAATTCTTATGTTAATATCTTGTAACCTTAACCACTAGATAGAGAATATGTTTCTTATTTAGCATTAATTACTTTCATACATTACATTTAAGCCAATGTTTCATAAACTCTATAAAACATGCTTTTATATGATAATTTTGACGTATATTACAAATTCAAATTTTTTATGGTTTATGAAACACTCAATTCTCAATTTAGTATCTTGAAACCTTAACCACTATATAGAGAATATGTTTCTTATTTAGCATTAATTACTTTCATACATTTCATTTAAGCCAATACTTTATAAACACTATAAAACATGCTTTAATATGATATTTTTTACTCGTATTTTAAATTCATATTTTTAATTGCTTATAAAATATTTAATTCTCATGTTAATATATTGAAACCTTAACCACTAGATAGAGAATATGTTTCTTATTTAGCATTAATTACTTTCATACATTTCATTTAAGCCAATACTTTATAAACACTATAAAACATGTTTTTATATGGTAAATTTGACGTATTTTACAAATTCATTTTTTTATGGCTTATAAAACACTCAATTCTCAATTTAGTATCTTGAAACTTTGACCACTAAAAAGAAAAAATGGATCTGATTTAGCATTAATTATTTTCATACATTACATTTAAGCCAATGTTTCATAAACTCTATAAAACTTGATTTTATATGATAATTTTGACGTATATTACAAATTCAAATTTTTTATGGTTTATGAAACACTCAATTCTCAATTTAGTATCTTGAAACCTTAACCACTATATAGAGAATATGTTTCTTATTTAGCATTAATTACTTTCATACATTTCATTTAAGCCAATACTTTATAAACACTATAAAACATGCTTTTATATGATATTTTTTACTCGTATTTTAAATTCATATTTTTAATTGCTTATAAAATATTTAATTCTCATGTTAATATATTGAAACCTTAACCACTAGATAGAAAATATGTTTCTTATTTAGCATTAATTACTTTCATACATTTCATTTAAGCCAATACTTTATAAACACTATAAAACATGTTTTTATATGGTAAATTTGAAGTATTTTACAAATTCATTTTTTTAATTGCTTATAAATTATAAATTCTTATGTTAATATCTTGTAACCTTAACCACTAGATAGAGAATATGTTTCTTATTTAGCATTAATTACTTTCATACATTACATTTAAGCCAATGTTTCATAAACTCTATAAAACATGCTTTTATATGATAATTTTGACGTATTTTACAAATTCATTTTTTTATGGCTTATAAAACACTCAATTCTCAATTTAGTATCTTGAAACTTTGACCACTAGAAAGAAAAAATGGATCTGATTTAGCATTAATTATTTTCATACATTACATTTAAGCCAATGTTTCATAAACTCTATAAAACATGCTTTTATATGATAATTTTGACTTATATTACACATTCAAATTTTGTATGGTTTATGAAACACTCAATTCTCAATTTAGTATCTTGAAACCTTAACCACTATATAGAGAATATGTTTCTTATTTAGCATTAATTACTTTCATACATTTCTTTTAAGCCAATACTTTATAAACACTATAAAACATGTTTTTATATGGTAAATTTGACGTATTTTACTAATTCATTTTTTTAATTGCTTATAAAATACTAAATTCTCAATTTAGTATCTTGAAACCTTAACCACTATATAGAGAATATGTTTCTTATTTAGCACTTATTACTTTCATACATTTCATTTAAGTTAATGTTTCATAAACATTATATAACATGCTTTTATATGATAATTTTGACTCGTATTTTAAATTCATATTATTAACTGCGTATAAAACTCTGTATTCTAATGTTGTACTCCATCAATTTCACATTTTAACTGACTACATTTTTTCAGATTGCAGTACAGCAGATCTTTCAAGCCATGATGAAACATGAATTATGGTTTTTAGCACTTGGGAAAATTTGGACATCCCATGTTGAAATTTGACTAGACAATACTGATAATAATAATAATAATAATGGTATTTTGCATGGTACGTTTAATAATAACTGTATGTAATTGATAGCAACTTAATATTAGTGACACAAAAAGTTAGTATCATGAAACCAAGACCAATAAATTAAGTGAATAACTCTTATTTAGCATTCTTAATTCCTTGTATTTCATTGATGCTGATACTTCATAAACATTATAAAACATGGTTTTATATGATAATTTTAATGAGAATTATAAATTCCTATTTTTAACTTTTTATAGAATAGTCAATTCTCAAGTTAGTATTTTGAATCATTGACCAGTAGAAAGAGAATATGTTTCTTTTTTAGCATTAATTACTTTCTTAGATTTCATTAAAGCCAATACTTCATAAATACTATAAAAAAAGTTTTTATATGGTAAATTTGACGTATTTTACAAATTCATTTTTTTAATTGCTTATAAAATATTCAATGTTCATGTTAATATATTGAAACCTTAACCACTAGATAGAGAATATGTTTCTTATTTAGCATTAATTACTTTCATACATTTCATTTAAGCCAATACTTTATAAACACCATAAAACATGTTTTTATATGGTAAATTTGACATATTTTACAAATTCATTTTTTTAATTGCTTATAAAATATTCAATTCTCATGTTAATATATTGAAACCTTAACCACTAGATAGAGAATATGTTTCTTATTTAGCATTAATTACTTTCATACATTTCATTTAAGCCAATACTTTATAAACACTATAAAACATGTTTTTATATGGTAAATTTGAAGTATTTTACAAATTCATTTTTTTATGGCTTATAAAACACTCAATTCTCAATTTAGTATCTTGAAACTTTGACCACTAGAAAGAAAAAATGGATCTGATTTAGCATTAATTATTTTCATACATTACATTTAAGCCAATGTTTCATAAACTCTATAAAACATGCTTTTATATGATAATTTTGACGTATATTACAAGTTCAAATTTTTATGGTTTATGAAACACTCAATTCTCAATTTAGTATCTTGAAACCTTAACCACTATATAGAGAATATGTTTCTTATTTAGCATTAATTACTTTCATACATTTCATTTAAGCCAATACTTTATAAACACTATAAAACATGTTTTTATATGGTAAATTTGAAGTATTTTACAAATTCATTTTTTTAATTGCTTATAAATTATAAATTCTTATGTTAATATCTTGTAACCTTAACCACTAGATAGAGAATATGTTTCTTATTTAGCATTAATTACTTTCATACATTACATTTAAGCCAATGTTTCATAAACTCTATAAAACATGCTTTTATATGATAATTTTGACGTATATTACAAATTCAAATTTTTTATGGTTTATGAAACACTCAATTCTCAATTTAGTATCTTGAAACCTTAACCACTATATAGAGAATATGTTTCTTATTTAGCATTAATTACTTTCATACATTTCATTTAAGCCAATACTTTATAAACACTATAAAACATGTTTTTATATGGTAAATTTGACGTATTTTACAAATTCATTTTTTTATGGCTTATAAAACAGTCAATTGTCAATTTAGTATCTTGAAACTTTGACCACTAGAAAGAAAAAATGGATCTGATTTAGCATTAATTATTTTCATACATTACATTTAAGCCAATGTTTCATAAACTCTATAAAACTTGATTTTATATGATAATTTTGACGTATATTACAAATTAAAATTATTTATGGTTTATGAAACACTCAATTGTCAATTTAGTATCTTGAAACTTTGACCACTAGAAAGAAAAAATGGATCTGATTTAGCATTAATTATTTTCATACATTACATTTAAGCCAATGTTTCATAAACTCTATAAAACATGCTTTTATATGATAATTTTGACTTATATTACACATTCAATTTTTGTATGGTTTATGAAACACTCAATTCTCAATTTAGTATCTTGAAACCTTAACCACTATATAGAGAATATGTTTCTTATTTAGCATTAATTACTTTCATACATTTCATTTAAGCCAATACTTTATAAACACTATAAAACATGTTTTTATATGGTAAATTTGACGTATTTTACAAATTCATTTTTTTATGGCTTATAAAACAGTCAATTGTCAATTTAGTATCTTGAAACTTTGACCACTAGAAAGAAAAAATGGATCTGATTTAGCATTAATTATTTTCATACATTACATTTAAGCCAATGTTTCATAAACTCTATAAAACTTGATTTTATATGATAATTTTGACGTATATTACAAATTAAAATTATTTATGGTTTATGAAACACTCAATTGTCAATTTAGTATCTTGAAACTTTGACCACTAGAAAGAAAAAATGGATCTGATTTAGCATTAATTATTTTCATACATTACATTTAAGCCAATGTTTCATAAACTCTATAAAACATGCTTTTATATGATAATTTTGACTTATATTACACATTCAAATTTTGTATGGTTTATGAAACACTCAATTCTCAATTTAGTATCTTGAAACCTTAACCACTATATAGAGAATATGTTTCTTATTTAGCATTAATTACTTTCATACATTTCATTTAAGCCAATACTTTATAAACACTATAAAACATGTTTTTATATGGTAAATTTGACGTATTTTACAAATTCATTTTTTTATGGCTTATAAAACAGTCAATTGTCAATTTAGTATCTTGAAACTTTGACCACTAGAAAGAAAAAATGGATCTGATTTAGCATTAATTATTTTCATACATTACATTTAAGCCAATGTTTCATAAACTCTATAAAACTTGATTTTATATGATAATTTTGACGTATATTACAAATTAAAATTATTTATGGTTTATGAAACACTCAATTGTCAATTTAGTATCTTGAAACTTTGACCACTAGAAAGAAAAAATGGATCTGATTTAGCATTAATTATTTTCATACATTACATTTAAGCCAATGTTTCATAAACTCTATAAAACATGCTTTTATATGATAATTTTGACTTATATTACACATTCAAATTTTGTATGGTTTATGAAACACTCAATTCTCAATTTAGTATCTTGAAACCTTAACCACTATATAGAGAATATGTTTCTTATTTAGCATTAATTACTTTCATACATTTCTTTTAAGCCAATACTTTATAAACACTATAAAACATGCTTTTATATGATAATTTTTACTTGTATTTTAAATTCATATTTTTAACAGCGTATAAAACTCTGTATTCTAATGTTGTTCTCCACCAATTTCACATTTTAAGTGACTACATTTTTTCTGATTGCAGAATAGCAGATCTTTCAAGGCTCGCTGAAACCTGAATTAACATTTTTACCACATTGAAAAGTTTTAACATCCTACATTTATATTGGACTAGAAGATTCCGATAAATCTAATAATTTTATGCAATTCACTTTTATTATTTTATGGTTAAATTCATTTTTATTAGAAATAAAATGCATTTTAAAGGCCAATAAATGTATGAAATGTAATAATATATTCTAAAATTTTTATATGCCCACAAATATTTTTCAATTATAAATCATTAGTCATCTTTGTTTATATATTTGATTTCAATCAAATATGAACTTGAAATGTGTATAAAAAATAATTATCTTTTTATATATCTAGATTTTATGATTTTAATCTTATGAACTACAACTACGTATAAAAAATCATGTGTAACATTTTCAAAACTTAAAAATACAGGACAGACAACTTTTAAGAAGAAAAGAGTTAGTGTTTTTTTTTGTGATTTTGATAAATATCAAAATAAAGGTTTTTAATACCTAGTTATAAAAAAAATTTATGACTTATGAGTAAAGTTTTATGGACATTTGTGATCTTATTTTTTGTTTATATTTTCAAAAATATTAGTGATCATAATACATTCATATGCTTAATTAATATAGCCAGTTTGTCGGATTTTTTTTTTGTCAATAGAAGCAGTCTATATAGGCAAATTTTATACAATTTAATTATTTTTGAAATATAGAATATTGGTAGATTCTTCTAATATTCTATCTCTATGATATAATTTATTTTATTAATTATTTTATCTTACAGTACACCTCAAATAGTGAAATTGAGTGCATTATGTATTTTATTATATTGTCATGCAGACTTGAAGGTGTTTTGTATAGGCAACCCTACTGCACTTTCAAAATGTTCAATATTATTCCTCACGAACCATTGCATATTATATAAAAATTATCTACTCATTTATGACTTTGTTACAGTGTAACTGTCCAAATTCTAAATTGTTCATAAATTTTTGTGTTAAAACTCAATTTATTATTAGTTATTACGTTATCCAAAACTCCAAAACTAAATCCTTTAATACTGGCCCCTTTAGATAAAATGTTCAAAGGCCGACACAAATTCGTCCCTAGATGCGTCTTCCGATTAGTAAAAGTTTTTTAACTCAATTATTTAGACGGTAAATGGTGATTTAAATGTGCAGTTTAAAAAAAAAAATTGGCAGGAAATTTGGTTTTAGCAATTTCTTAGTTTTAAAATTGAAATTCAAAATTCTTTAGAACAGAAATTTGATCTGGAGGTGTCAATGCGTTGAGCCTCGAAGATTTCGAAACGAAACAACCAATATTAAAAATGTTAGTATTTCAATTTGAATCTCAAAATCTATAGATGAATATCATAACAACAGATTATATCATGTGTTGAAATAACGAGTTGTAAAATGCAAAGTTTTAGAAAAGTTATGTTATACAATATAAAACTTTTTTAAATATTTATTTTATTTACTTACTGCAAGTTTGCATATATAATTATGTGTTTCAGTAATAAAAGTTTAACATCACCCTAAACGGTATGATAATACTGAACCTTCTACATTTAAATTACCAAAAGCAACAAAAAAACTATGAAAAATTACGACTTGGTACAATTTGTACGAAATATATTCACAAATTGCAAACGTCAAAGTCATATAATATTCTATGTAAATAAAACAACTATATTACTTATTATACGTAGGTACAAGTTACAAAAGGTAGACTTTAAACATCTTTGCAATAGCGTAAATATACTTAATTTCGCAGTGTGTTTCATCATTATCTATGAGTAGTACTATTATTATGTATAAAGTTGTAACTCACGGGAATCCCTCTTATCCGAGACTGGATAAAAATATAATTCAAAAACTTTCATGCTAATCTCAATACATCTGATGGCGCACGGTTCTACAACCTGGGAAAAAAAAAAACGAAAAATCGGCGTTTAAAACCACGTCTACCCGAAGATCTCCTTCTATCACAATCAAGCGAAGACGAAGATCGATTTTAAATTACCACTAATAAATAAATATTAACTAACATTAGCATGTATATCACTATATCACTAACTAAAAATATTAGTAATTGTAATTTGTTATTTGTAATTGAACACGTTAGTAAACTTGTAATAGCATGATAAAATGCTGAAACATTTTAATTTTAATAAATAAATAAATAAAAAAAAAAAAGTTATAAGTACTGTATATTTGCATAAATATTTGTTTCCCTCAAATATATTTTTGAAAAACCTTAGTGGTCGTTCGACGTGTTTGAAACTCAAGATTCTGGTATTTTGGATGATGCTGATCAAAAGCGGTATCTGTCGTGGACACCGTAAATGCCGTTTTTACCCCACATTGGGGTCTTGGAATTCCGAAATTTGAATTTTTTAGTCGAGTGTTACTCGGCCGGGTTTCGATGTATGGGGCTGAAGTGTGGAGTACCGTCGTGTGAGGTTTATCTTGGTTGTTAGTGTCAAATGAAGTAACACAGGTGTTGGTTATAGGTATATATATATTATATTATAATTACTGGTTTATGAACTTAACACTGAATACATCAATATTGATATGAATTAAACACTAAAGAAATGAATATTTAAATGAATTACACACTAAAGAAATGAATATTAAATACTAATATTACGAGAGGATCTGATTAAAACTATACGAGGTTCTGCTATAAAAATTATAAGATGCTCTGCTGAGTAACACAGGTGTCACTCCCTCTTTAGACCAGACTCGACTAATTACCAACAGACGGGGCGCGTTGCAACGGTCCGTCCGAGGTCTTCAGTATGTGCTGACCCAGCCTTTTTGGTCACGTAGACCATCGTGAGAACCGAATCGGTCACACAGGTATTTTATCCTGAGTCAACGCATTTGAGCGTTATATATATGCAAGCTCCATCGGCACATACATACATACACACATACATAAATATATACGCAGTACATACATACATACATACATATATACATACATACATACATACATATATACATACACACAGGCATGCATATACAACATACCCCCAGCGTTAAACTGGAGCAGTCCCTGCGACCTAAGTTACTACTTTTACAAATTTCTTAAACTACGGGTACACCTAGTTACAATACCGCCACATGGTGTCTTTTATACTTAAACTAACTTAATTTTACTTCTAACTTAAAGACAATACAAAAAGGGTTTTTTTTTTTTTTTTTTTTTAAATTACAAACTTAAAGGTTATCTTGATTGTTATTTGAAAGATTGTCCGCAATTTCCGGATTATACATTTTTATGATTTTATTCTTAAACCTTATAGCTACTGCACTTATAAATAATATAGAAAAGGTTATGGATATATAAAGCATGGTAATATGGAATTCTATTTTAAAAATAAACAATGGTTCTGTGGGTTTAGGCTTAAGTTCACTCGATTCCATTGCTCTATGAGCTAATGAATTAAAATCCTTAAATATTTTTACATTAGTGAGGTTCTGTGGCATAACTGAGCAAAAAGTTTCTGTTAACATTGATTTTATATTGGATTTACGATTTTCCGGTATTATATCAAGCTTAATATTTCTATTGGATTTAGAGAATGGTACGAGTATAGAACTTTTTGTATGAATTTCACAAGATGAGGAGGTGGTCAACCTACCCACACCCGAGATCTCAACTCTGAATGTATGCGGAGGATCTGTACACTTAATCGTACATAAATCTGGTTGAGTATAGTACAACCAAGAGTTTGTCTTCGATAATCGATGCCAAATGGGTGTCTCTAATGTGACTAGTTTGACTCTACAGTCTTTTGAATGGGTGTTAAATTTAGTTAATTGAGATAACTCGCATAAGTTGGATCCCGTTCGGTAATGGATCGGTTGCTCACCCTTACAAAGTGTATATGACTCTAACTTACTACATGATTCCCATTGACTTACCCCTAATGAGATAAAATTTTCGTTATCGTTACTTAATGCTAGGTAGTCGATTTCAGGGGGAATTAGGGCTATGGTATTTTCGCCATATTGGATGGGTAGTGAAATAGGGTGATACATGGTATATTCCTCAACAGACGTTAAAGGTATTCCTATAAGAAAGACCAAGTAGTGTTCTCTATGCAGGATTGTTAGATCAGAGATTTGTAGAAATTCTGTTAGAGATTCTGCTTTAAGTTCTAGTGGCAATGCTGTTCCTACCGGTAAGTTCATCTTAATTTCCCTCAATTCCATGAGAAATTTCTCCGATGAAAACACGCTTGTATGTATTTCGCCATTCATTGCTGAGTTAATTACGGCCATTAAATTTTGGGTTTCGTATGAATACTGATTAAGTAAAATTTCGAAAAGAAACGCCTGTTCCAGTAGCCTTGTTTTAAATTCTATTTTGTCAAGCTTTTGTATGACTACTCTAGTTTGCTCTTGTAAATACTGGAGATTTTCCTCCAGTTTTTCCTGATGCTCTGTGATCTTCTTTATCTGTTTGTCTGTATCCACCTGCATGATTCTTATCCTCTCCGAGCTTAAGGTGATGTTCTGATTTCTGCTTAGACTGAGAGCTATTATTTGTTTGAATATGAAATCGGTGTCAATATTTGAATACATGCCATACAAGACTTTCACCATCCGTTGTACTGTGTGGACCAATCCTCGTCGTATCCTAGCTTCCCCCGTGTATTTATCTCCAATGGAAAGCAGCATATTACGATGACTGGTTTCGATTTCATACAGGTAGGGCAATGTTGCTCTTGAAAATACCTGTACGAATTGTTCGCATGCATTTGATATTTCCGTACTTCCGAACCGCTCTGTCATTTGTCCGCAAATTTTTGCGGTAGCTTCATACAGCGACATTATATCCTGGTATTTATAACCCGAGAGTCCGAGGAATTGCTTAATTTCGGTTGGATTTCTGGGTACGGGGTGATCTCGTACGCAGCTGATTTTTGTCGGATCGGGTCTCACACCCGCATCCGTTATTAAATGTCCGAGGTAGATGACTTCGCGTCTAAGGAATTGACATTTGTTCGGTTGAAGCTGTAGGTTGAATTTCCGCAATCGTTGGAATACTTCTTCCAGCCTAGTCTCGTGTTCCATTAGATCGACTGCGTGTATAATAATATCATCTAGATATACAAACGCCTTCATACCATTCAGTCCTGTCAACACGTTGTTCATCAAACGCTGGAACGTGCTTGGGGCACCACATAGTCCGAAGGGCATTCGGACAAACTCGAAGTGACCTTTGTCTGTTGAAAATCCCGTCTTCTCACAGTCTTGTGGTCGAATTGGTACTTGATGGTAACCACTGGCGAGGTCTAGCGTAGTGTAATATCTGGAGCGTCCTAGTTGGTCCAGAATTTCATCGATCCTTGGAATTGGAAAAGCATCCCCGATGATAAGCTGGTTGAGACGGCGAAAATCCACACAGACCCTGAATTGTGGTTTCCCGTTCGCGTCAGGTTTCTTAGGTACCACTACTAGAGGTGCGTTCCATGGCGATTCTGACGGTTGAATAATATTATCCTCTTCTAATTTTTCCATTTGCTCGACAATCACCTGTCTATGAGCGTAGGGAAGCCTATATGGCCTGATGTTTACTGGAGCCGTTCCTTCCGGAATTTTGATTTCATGCTGGATCGCTGTGGTGAACGATAGAGGTTCTCCCTCAAAATGGAATAAATCCTGATATTTTTTACATATTCGTAGGAGGCTGGCTCGCTCCTCGTGATTTAGGTGGTCCATTCGAATTGTTTCTGTTAACCTTTTTTTTCGGCTCTCTTTAACTTTCTGTTCTTCTATTTGATGACAGACGTAGGCACCTGATTCTCTGAAGATTTCGTGTTGCACACCCCCCAGTCGGGGTGGAAACAATTCGATGGGATCCTCTGACGTGTTTATTACCGAGACCAATATTTGTCCATCCTTTACATGATTGACAATATTTCCCGATACAATCCCTTTTTCTCCGATGTTCTGCGCATGGATTATTAAGGTTGTTCCATCTTCCTTGTCTGTCAAGACGGGTATGAGTGTTTCCGAACGTGGTTGGATAATCTGAGGTTCTGGAGGTTCTGGATTTGGAGATTCTGTCGACAATGTAGAGGTTCTGAAGTTAATATTTATTCCATTGTCTCGAAGAAATGGAGCGCCCAAAATCCCTGCTTCTGATATAGGAAAGTTGTCATGCGTTACCTGGAACACGGCAATTGTATCTTCTGTTCCAAGTTGGATTTTTAAAGTGACTGATCCTATGGTGAACACTGGCTGTGAATTTATACCTGTTAGTTTGTAAATAGTGGTTTCGTCCACCAGTATATTTTTCTTCAGCTCTGAAAGTTTTATCATATTTACGTCACTACCAGTATCCACCAACAATCTTACTTTTTCCTTTACACACTGTTCAATCTTGAGCGAGGTCGTATTGTCTATCAATGCTGCTGAGAAGTGGAGGGCCGTTGCAGACTTAAAACAGCGCTCTGAATCTGCTGAACCGAACGTGCGCTGGTTGTGCTCGGCTCTGCCCCATTTCCCGCATTCTGATGCTCTGTGGTGACTTCTTTTGGGTCCTGTTCCTTTTTGCTGTTTACGTATCTCCTTTTGCGGCATTCTTCTAGCTCGTGCCCTTCTTTCTTGCAATATCTACATATCAATACATTTCTAACGGAGTTTTTGGAATTTTGTTGTCCACTTTGTTGATTGGCTCTAAACTTTTCTTGATCCCATTGTGATGCTCTGCAGTCTCTGGCAAAATGATTTGTTCTGCCACACTTGAAACAGCCCTTATTGGTGTTGTTGTTTTTACCATTGTTTCCATTTCTTGACACTCCGGAATAAGATTTTGATGGCTGTTGATTCTTGGTGTTAGTTTGTATATTGAACAATTGAGTTTCCTTCGCCAGGTTTCCCTCTGTTTCCTCTTCTAAAGCGAATACTAACGCATCGCTCAGCTTCTTAGGGCCTCGCGCTTTTAATAATATCCGATAAGATTCGGGTAAGCCGCTTATAAATGCGTTGAGCACCTGATTGTGTAACAACCTTTCAATATCCGTTCCATTCGCGTAATCCCCCCCCTCCATTGTTGCACTAATTAAGTCGTGTAATAATTGCTCCATTTTATTATAATATTCTTGCACTCCTTCATCAGGACTCTTCTTGCACGTGAGCAATTTCATGTGCAGCTGGGGTAGTAACTTTTTGGTTTCCGATATTTCCACAATATTTTTCCGGAATTCCTTGTACGTCGTTATGTCCTTATATCTTATCGACCGCAATGCTCTTCCTGATAGCTTAATTATCAGTCCCTGTACTAACAAATCGACCTGATCCGGATCGACAATCCTGACTGCGAAATCACACGCCCTTAGGAAATGATATGCTTGGTCGGAGCTTGTTCCATCGAAGTTCGGTACTACGCGCATTGCTGCGTCGATGCTTACTCCAGATTTGTGTGTTTCTGTCTTAAGATTAGAGGTTTCTAGCTTCTGTTGGTCTTCCATTTTTCCTATTTGTAGCTCTGAGTTGTTTTGACGTACTGTATTTTCCGAATATTTTTGATTTTCTTGATTCGATTGAGTTTCTGGACGTTCTGAGTTTGTCTTGTCTTTTTGATGTTCTGTATGCTGTACGTGCTGCTGATGTTCTGAATTTTGTTGATGTTCTGGATGTGCGTTGGTCACTTGCTTTCTTAGAAAATACCTGGTTGAACCTAAAAGCTCGTCCGCTTGTTCTATCGTCTCTCTTGCACTACGTAACCAACTACTTGGTTCATACAATTCTCCACTAGAGGGATCACTACTAGAGCTACTTAAATCTATTAAATCTGAATTGATGCTATCATTTGACCCTGAGTTCGACATGCATTAGCCAAAAATAAATAAATGAATAAATCCCAATTATTGAATAAATTAAATAGATTGACGTAAATTAGTTGTGAACAGTATTATAAATACTGAAATATATTAAATCTAAATTGGTGCTACCATTAGACCCTGAATTCGACACGCACTAGCATAAATAAATCCCGATTAACGAATACATTAAATAAAACTTACGCGATGATGCATAATAAATACCGCTGCATTATGATTATGTTGATTGTTATTGTTTACTGGTTGATAAGATTTCCGTTGATAGTGTGGCGGTGTTGATACGACGTCCGCTGATAGTGCTGTAGAACTGTCCCACTGGTGCGGCGGCGGCGGTGCGTACTGGAACGAAGACGTGTACAGCTCCCCTCCCTGACGGCGCGAATTATATCGCGGCGGCACTTCAATCACCGTGTTACTGATTTTTGAACGAAATCTGTGCTGGTGTATTGACACAAAAACCGATTACACTTGGACGGCGGTAAATCCACGTAGGTTAGTGATCTCTAAAATTGCACTGTCGTAAAGTGAATTACGACAATTCTTCGCTTTCAGAGATCCCACCGCTGCCACCAATGAAGTGTGGAGTACCGTCGTGTGAGGTTTATCTTGGTTGTTAGTGTCAAATGAAGTAACACAGGTGTTGGTTATAGGTATATATATTATATTATAATTACTGGTTTATGAACTTAACACTGAATACATCAATATTGATATGAATTAAACACTAAAGAAATGAATATTTAAATGAATTACACACTAAAGAAATGAATATTAAATACTAATATTACGAGAGGATCTGATTAAAACTATACGAGGTTCTGCTATAAAAATTATAAGATGCTCTGCTGAGTAACACAGGTGTCACTCCCTCTTTAGACCAGACTCGACTAATTACCAACAGACGGGGCGCGTTGCAACGGTCCGTCCGAGGTCTTCAGTATGTGCTGACCCAGCCTTTTTGGTCACGTAGACCATCGTGAGAACCGAATCGGTCACACAGGTATTTTATCCTGAGTCAACGCATTTGAGCGTTATATATATGCAAGCTCCATCGGCACATACATACATACACACATACATAAATATATACGCAGTACATACATACATACATACATATATACATACATACATACATACATATATACATACACACAGGCATGCATATACAACAGGGCATAGTTACTTCACGGAAATTTCTGTTTAAAGCCGTTTTACATAAAGTCCTGCGGTGGTAGCAGTGTCCTATGGCTCCTTGTGTCCCTCCCCCCATGGATATTTTAAAAAATGTTTAATATTTGTTCCACGTTTCTGAAGTTCACAAGTTCAGTTTTTCGTAGGTCTGTGATCAAAATCGGCGTCCCGTGGTGACACTGTAGAATTCATTTTTACCCCTATTTTTGGCGTCGGAAATTAGGATTTTGCAGTTTTTGGACTTTGTCGCCACGAAACAATTAATTTTTGGGTGGTTAGAGCGATTTTTTTCTACGCATCGTTTAGACGTTTTTGTAAAAATTCGAACGCTACCAAAACCAAAGGAATCGGACGTTTTGTTGCGAAGTTACGGTTATATTTTTATTTTTGGCACTTAGATTTTATGTATTTTTCGAATTTTTTGAATTTGAGTTTTTGTTTAATCTTTTCGAAATTTGAGTGCTGACTCATAAATGCTACGACGAGTTTGAAAGGTTAATAAAGGTTAAAAAATCGAATGGCTTGTTTTTTCGTACACGCATAATTTTCTGTATGGTACCTATACCACCGTATAACGATTTAACGAAGTATCTTTTTGAACTTTGTTTTTTTACACGTTTTATGTTTGTTAAGGTTTCAACGTTTAGCAATTACGCCAACAGCATAAAAAATAGTTTATATATAAATAGTTTTTCATCAAATCATATAGAGAATACATCTATTTAATGTTTATAGTGTTTATATCCCTCGTTTAGCGTTAAGAATTTAATATGTACCTAAGCGATTTCGTTGTTTATACGAGATACGACCATCATTTTTAAAATGTACGACGCAGTCAGTAGATTACTTCTGATCACTTCAGACTCAAATCTGCTCGAATACAACATTTCATTTATTATTTATTAGTTTTAATTATATGTGTATATTTAATATGCAATATATTAGTATGATTGGTAGTAATTTGTTTTGAATTTCACAATATAACTTCGGTAATATTTATAGGAGATAAAGATTTAAATTTTATGGACATCGAACATAAAAAATAAATTATTATGATTTATTTACATTGTTAAGTATTCAAATAATGAATCGTTATATGTATAAGATATATAACATATACGACCGTTTACTTAAGTTCAATTAGTTAACCAGTGGACTGTACAGTCCGGAGAATATTAATGCATAATAAATGCTTACCTGCAACTATCTAAACACTTAAATAATACATACATCTATAGTTTAATGTTATTACTTTTTGACTTTTGTCTTACTAGTTACTATGTATCTATATTAAGACTCATGATATTTATACAACTGCCTGCTTAATTTACAAAGTACAAAATATTATTGGAAATTTATTTCATAATATTATGCTCAGTTAATCAGTTTTGAAATTGTATTTGTTTCTGAAAATATTATAATATTAAACATTTTTGAATTCGGCGGCCAGAGATAAAATCTAATAAGTTGAATATTCTAATCCGAATTGATATGATGTTTTTCATCCATGATTGTGGTTTAGTGATATAAAACATTGTTTATCTATTGATATAACCGTTTGTATTTACTGTCTGATTTATATTTCATATCTTTTTGCAGTTTTATATTTCGTATTTGTATTTAAATTTCAACTTTAAATTGTTTTCAAGTATTTTGAAATAGGAATGAAGTTTGTCTGTTAGTTTTTGTTTGATTATTTCCATTTCTGAATTATTCACCGTTGTCCACGTACTAGTTGTCATAAACAGACTTTCGATCTCTTTATGGTGTGTAGTATTGACATTTTATCCTCCAACCATTATACATATTTAACCGACAATTTTTTTTTAGATGGCAGTACAGCAGATCACTCAAGGACTGCTAAGACATGAATTAACGTTTTAAACACTTGACAAAGTTACAACATCCTACGTTGAAAATGGACTAGACGATACTGATAATAATAATGGTTTTATGCAAAGTACGAGTAATGGGTATAGAATATAATTGTGATTCAATTAATAGTAGTGTTACTAAAAGTCATGTAACCTTGACCATTAGATTAAGTAATGATGCTTATTTACCATTATTAACTTTCATATTTTTCAGATTGCAGTGCAACAGATCACTCAACGGTTGCTGAGCATGAATTAACATTTTTAGCGCTTGGAATAGTTTCAACATCCTATGTTTAATATGGATTAGAAGGTATTAATATTAATAATGGTGTTTTGCACGGTACGTGTAATGTTAAATGAATGTAATTGATAGCAACATAATAGAAGTGTAACAAAAGTTAATGTTATGAAACCCTTACCATTAGATTAAGTAAATGATTCTTATTTAGCATTATTAACTTCCATGTATTTGATTGATGCTGATACTTCATAAACATTATAAAACATGCTTTTATATGATAATTTTGACTCGTATTTTAAATTCATATTATTAACTGCGTATAAAACTCTGTATTCTAATGTTGTACTCCATCAATTTCACATTATAACTGACTACATTTTTTCAGATTGCAGTACAGCAGATCTTTCAAGCCATGATGAAACATGAATTATCGTTTTTAGCACTTGGGAAAATTTGGACATCCCATGTTGAAATTTGACTAGACAATACTGATAATAATAATAATAATAATGGTATTTTGCATGGTACGTTTAATAATAACTGTATGTAATTGATAGCAACTTAATATTAGTGACACAAAAAGTTAGTATCATGAAACCAAGACCAATAAATTAAGTGAATAATTCTTATTTACCATTCTTAATTCCTTGTATTTTTATTGATGCTGATACTTCATAAACACTATAAAACATGATTTTATATGATTATTTTAATGAGAATTATAAATTCCTATTTTTAACTTTTTAAAAAAAAGTCAATTCTCAAGTTAGTATTGTGAAACCTTGACCACTAGATGAAGAATATGTTTCTTATTCAGCATTAATTACTTTCATTCATTTCATTTCAGCCGATACCTCAAAAACACTATAAAACATGTTTCATATAATAATTTTGACGTATAATACAAATTCAAATTTTTATGGCTTATAAAACACTCAATTCTCAATTTAGTATCTTGAAACCTTAACCACTATATAGAGAATATGTTTCTTATTTAGCATTTATTACTTTCATACATTTCTTTTAAGCCAATACTTTATAAACACTATAAAACATGATTTTATATGATAATTTTGACGTATATTACAAATTCAAATTTTGTATGGTTTATGAAACACTCAATTGTCAATTTAGTATCTTGAAACTTTGACCACTAGAAAGAAAAAATGGATCTGATTTAGCATTAATTATTTTCATACATTACATTTAAGCCAATGTTTCATAAACTCTATAAAACATGCTTTTATATGATAATTTTGACTTATATTACACATTCAAATTTTGTATGGTTTATGAAACACTCAATTGTCAATTTAGTATCTTGAAACCTTAACCACTATATAGAGAATATGTTTCTTATTTAGCATTTATTACTTTCATACATTTCTTTTAAGCCAATACTTTATAAACACTATAAAACATGTTTTTATATGGTAAATTTGACGTATTTTACTAATTCATTTTTTTAATTGCTTATAAAATACTAAATTCTCAATTTAGTATCTTGAAACCTTAACCACTATATAGAGAATATGTTTCTTATTTAGCACTAATTACTTTCATACATTTCATTTAAGTTAATGTTTCATAAACATTATATAACATGCTTTTATATGATAATTTTGACTCGTATTTTAAATTCATATTATTAACTGCGTATAAAACTCTGTATTCTAATGTTGTACTCCATCAATTTCACATTTTAACTGACTACATTTTTTCAGATTGCAGTACAGCAGATCTTTCAAGCCATGATGAAACATGAATTATGGTTTTTAGCACTTGGGAAAATTTGGACATCCCATGTTGAAATTTGACTAGACAATACTGATAATAATAATAATAATAATGGTATTTTGCATGGTACGTTTAATAATAACTGTATGTAATTGATAGCAACTTAATATTAGTGACACAAAAAGTTAGTATCATGAAACCAAGACCAATAAATTAAGTGAATAATTCTTATTTAGCATTCTTAATTCCTTGTATTTTTATTGATGCTGATACTTCATAAACACTATAAAACATGATTTTATATGATTATTTTAATGAGAATTATAAATTCCTATTTTTAACTTTTTAAAAAAAAGTCAATTCTCAAGTTAGTATTGTGAAACCTTGACCACTAGATGAAGAATATGTTTCTTATTCAGCATTAATTACTTTCATTCATTTCATTTAAGCCGATACCTCATAAACACTATAAAACATGTTTTTATATGGTAAATTTGACGTATTTTACAAATTCATTTTTTTATGGCTTATAAAACACTCAATTCTCAATTTAGTATCTTGAAACTTTGACCACTAGAAAGAAAAAATGGATCTGATTTAGCATTAATTATTTTCATACATTACATTTAAGCCAATGTTTCATAAACTCTATAAAACACGCTTTTATATGATAATTTTGACGTATATTACAAATTCAAATTTTTTATGGTTTATGAAACACTCAATTCTCAATTTAGTATCTTGAAACCTTAACCACTATATAGAGAATATGTTTCTTATTTAGCATTAATTACTTTCATACATTTCATTTAAGCCAATACTTTATAAACACTATAAAACATGCTTTTATATGATAATTTTACTCGTATTTTAAATTCATATTTTTAATTGCTTATAAAATATTTAATTCTCATGTTAATATATTGAAACCTTAACCACTAGATAGAGAATATGTTTCTTATTTAGCATTAATTACTTTCATACATTTCATTTAAGCCAATACTTTATAAACACTATAAAACATGTTTTTATATGGTAAATTTGAAGTATTTTACAAATTCATTTTTTTATGGCTTATAAAACACTCAATTCTCAATTTAGTATCTTGAAACTTTGACCACTAGAAAGAAAAAATGGATCTGATTTAGCATTAATTATTTTCATACATTACATTTAAGCCAATGTTTCATAAACTCTATAAAACTTGATTTTATATGATAATTTTGACGTATATTACAAATTCAAATTATTTATGGTTTATGAAACACTCAATTGTCAATTTAGTATCTTGAAACTTTGACCACTAGAAAGAAAAAATGGATCTGATTTAGCATTAATTATTTTCATACATTACATTTAAGCCAATGTTTCATAAACTCTATAAAACTTGATTTTATATGATAATTTTGACTTATATTACACATTCAAATTTTGTATGGTTTATGAAACACTCAATTCTCAATTTAGTATCTTGAAACCTTAACCACTATATAGAGAATATGTTTCTTATTTAGCACTTATTACTTTCATACATTTCATTTAAGTTAATGTTTCATAAACATTATATAACATGCTTTTATATGATAATTTTGACTCGTATTTTAAATTCATATTATTAACTGCGTATAAAACTCTGTATTCTAATGTTGTACTCCATCAATTTCACATTTTAACTGACTACATTTTTTCAGATTGCAGTACAGCAGATCTTTCAAGCCATGATGAAACATGAATTATGGTTTTTAGCACTTGGGAAAATTTGGACATCCCATGTTGAAATTTGACTAGACAATACTGATAATAATAATAATAATAATGGTATTTTGCATGGTACGTTTAATAATAACTGTATGTAATTGATAGCAACTTAATATTAGTGACACAAAAAGTTAGTATCATGAAACCAAGACCAATAAATTAAGTGAATAACTCTTATTTAGCATTCTTAATTCCTTGTATTTCATTGATGCTGATACTTCATAAACATTATAAAACATGGTTTTATATGATAATTTTAATGAGAATTATAAATTCCTATTTTTAACTTTTTATAGAAAAGTCAATTCTCAAGTTAGTATTTTGAATCATTGACCAGTAGAAAGAGAATATGTTTCTTTTTTAGCATTAATTACTTTCTTAGATTTCATTAAAGCCAATACTTCATAAATACTATAAAAAAAGTTTTTATATGGTAAATTTGACGTATTTTACAAATTCATTTTTTTAATTGCTTATAAAATATTCAATGTTCATGTTAATATATTGAAACCTTAACCACTAGATAGAGAATATGTTTCTTATTTAGCATTAATTACTTTCATACATTTCATTTAAGCCAATACTTTATAAACACCATAAAACATGTTTTTATATGGTAAATTTGACGTATTTTACAAATTCATTTTTTAATTGCTTATAAAATATTCAATTCTCATGTTAATATATTGAAACCTTAACCACTAGATAGAGAATATGTTTCTTATTTAGCATTAATTACTTTCAAACATTTCATTTAAGCCAATACTTTATAAACACTATAAAACATGTTTTTATATGGTAAATTTGAAGTATTTTACAAATTCATTTTTTTATGGCTTATAAAACACTCAATTCTCAATTTAGTATCTTGAAACTTTGACCACTAGAAAGAAAAAATGGATCTGATTTAGCATTAATTATTTTCATACATTACATTTAAGCCAATGTTTCATAAACTCTATAAAACTTGATTTTATATGATAATTTTGACGTATATTACAAATTCAAATTATTTATGGTTTATGACACACTCAATTGTCAATTTAGTATCTTGAAACTTTGACCACTAGAAAGAAAAAATGGATCTGATTTAGCATTAATTATTTTCATACATTACATTTAAGCCAATGTTTCATAAACTCTATAAAACTTGATTTTATATGATAATTTTGACTTATATTACACATTCAAATTTTGTATGGTTTATGAAACACTCAATTGTCAATTTAGTATCTTGAAACTTTGACCACTAGAAAGAAAAATGGATCTGATTTAGCATTAATTATTTTCATACATTACATTTAAGCCAATGTTTCATAAACTCTATAAAACATGCTTTTATATGATAATTTTGACTTATATTACACATTCAAATTTTGTATGGTTTATGAAACACTCAATTCTCAATTTAGTATCTTGAAACCTAACCACTATATAGAGAATATGTTTCTTATTTAGCATTAATTACTTCATACATTTCATTTAAGCCAATACTTTATAACACACTATAAAACATGTTTTTATATGGTAAATTTGACGTATTTTACAAATTCATTTTTTTATGGCTTATAAAACAGTCAATTGTCAATTTAGTATCTTGAAACTTTGACCACTAGAAAGAAAAAATGGATCTGATTTAGCATTAATTATTTTCATACATTACATTTAAGCCAATGTTTCATAAACTC
>NC_040879.1:61534617-61550226 GCF_003676215.2 Rhopalosiphum maidis | reverse complement strand
AGTATTTTATAAGCAATTAAAAAAATGAATTTGTAAAATACGTCAAATTTACCATATAAAAACATGTTTTATAGTTTTATAAGTATTGGCTTAAATGAATGTATGAAAGTAATTAATGCTAAATAAGAAACATATTCTCTTTCTGACTGGTCAATGATCAAAATACTAACTTGAGAATTGACTTTTCTATAAAAAGTTAAAAATAGGAATTTATAATTCTCATTAAAATTATCATATAAAACCATGTTTTATAATGTTTATGAAGTATCAGATCAATGAAATACAAGGAATTAAGAAATGCTAAATAAGAATTATTCACTTAATTTTTATTGGCTTGTTTCATGATACTAACTTTTTGTGTCACTAATATTAAGTTGCTATCAATTACATACAGTTATTATTAAACGTACCATGCAAAATACCATTATTATTATTATTATTATCAGTATTGTCTAGTCAAATTTCAACATGGGATGTCCAAATTTCCCAAGTGCTAAAAACCATAATTCATGTTTCATCATGGCTTGAAAGATCTGCTGTACTGCAATCTGAAAAAATGTAGTCAGTTAAAATGTGAAATTGATGGAGTACAACATTAGAATACAGAGTTTTATACCAGTTATAATATTGAATTTAAAATACGAGTCAAAATTATCATATAAAGCATGTTATATAATGTTTATGAAACATTAACTTAAATGAAATGTATGAAAGTAATTAATGCTAAATAAGAAACATATTCTCTATATAGTGGTTAAGGTTTCAAGATACTAAATTGAGAATTTAGAGTATTTTATAAGAATTAAAAAAATGAATTTGTAAAATACTCAAATTTACCATATAAAAACATGTTTTATAGTGTTTATAAAGTATTGGCTTAAAAGAAATGTATGAAAGTAATTAATGCTAAATAAGAAACATATTCTCTATATAGTGGTTAAGGTTTCAAGATACTAAATTGAGAATTGAGTGTTTCATAAACCATACAAAAATTGAATGTGTAATATAAGTCAAAATTATCATATAAAAGCATGTTTTATAGAGTTTATGAAACATTGGCTTAAATGTAATGTATGAAAATAATTAATGCTAAATCAGATCCATTTTTTCTTTCTAGTGGTCAAAGTTTCAATATATTAACATGAGAATTGAATATTTTATAAGCAATTAAAAAAATGAATTTGTAAAATACGTCAAATTTACCATATAAAAACATGTTTTATGGTGTTTATGAAGTATTGGCTTAAATGAAATGAATGAAAGTAATTAATGCTAAATAAGAAACATATTCTCTATCTACTGGTCAAGGTTTCACAATACTAACTTGAGAATTGACTTTTCTATAAAAAGTTAAAATAGGAATTTATAATTCTCATTAAAATTATCATATAAAACCATGTTTTATAATGTTTATGAAGTATCAGCATCAATAAAATACAAGGAATTAAGAATGCTAAATAAGAATTATTCACTTAATTATTGGTCTTGGTTTCATGATACTAACTTTTTGTGTCACTAATATTAAGTTGCTATCAATTACATACAGTTATTATTAAACGTACCATGCAAAATACCATTATTATTATTATTATTATCAGTATTGTCTAGTCAAATTTCAACATGGGATGTCCAAATTTTCCCAAGTGCTAAAAACCATAATTCATGTTTCATCATGGCTTGAAAGATCTGCTGTACTGCAATCTGAAAAAATGTAGTCAGTTAAAATGTGAAATTGATGGAGTACAACATGAGAATACAGAGTTTTTACGCCAGTTAATAATATGAATTTAAAATACGAGTCAAATTATCATATAAAAGCATGTTATATAATGTTTATGAAAACTTAACTTAAATGAAATGTATGAAAGTAATTAATGCTAAATAAGAAACATATTCTCTATATAGTGGTTAAGGTTTCAAGATACTAATTGAGAATTTAGTATTTTATAAGCAATTAAAAAAATGAATTTGTAATATACGTCAAATTATTACATATAAAATCATGTTTTATAGAGGTTATGAACATTGGCTAAAGTAATGTATGAAAATAATTAATGCTAAATCAGATCCATTTTTCTCTTCTAGTGGTCAAGTTTCAATATACTAAATTGAGAATTGAGTGTTTCATAAACCATACAAAAATTTGAATTTGTAATATACGTCAAAATTATCATATAAAATCATGTTTTATAGATGTTTATGAAACATTGGCTTAAATGTAATGTATGAAAGTAATTAATGCTAAATCAGATACATATTCTCTATATAGTGGTCAAAGTTTCAAGATACTAAATTGAGAATTGAGTGTTTTATAAGCCATAAAAAATTTGAATTTGTATTATACGTCAAAATTATTATATGAAAACATGTTTTATAGTGTTTTTGAGGTATCGGCTTAAATGAAATGAATGAAAGTAATTAATGCTGAATAAGAAACATATTCTCTTTCTACTGGTCAATGATTCAAAATACTAACTTGAGAATTGACTTTTCTATAAAAAGTTAAAAATAGGAATTTATAATTCTCATTAAAATTATCATATAAAACCATGTTTTATACTGTTTATGAAGTATCAGCATCAATGAAATACAAGGAATTAAGAATGCTAAATAAGAATTATTCACTTAATTTATTGGTCTTGGTTTCATGATACTAACTTTTTGTGTCACTAATATTAAGTTGCTATCAATTACATACAGTTATTATTAAACGTACCATGCAAAATACCATTATTATTATTATTATTATCAGTATTGTCTAGTCAAATTTCAACATGGGATGTCCAAATTTTCCCAAGTGCTAAAAACCATAATTCATGTTTCATCATGGCTTGAAAGATCTGCTGTACTGCAATCTGAAAAAATGTAGTCAGTTAAAATGTGAAATTGATGGAGTACAACATGAGAATACAGAGTTTTATACGCAGTTAATAATATGAATTTAAAATACGAGTCAAAATTATCATATAAAAGCATGTTATATAATGTTTATGAAACATTAACTTAAATGAAATGTATGAAAGTAATTAATGCTAAATAAGAAACATATTCTCTATATAGTGGTTAAGGTTTCAAGATACTAAATTGAGAATTTAGTATTTTATAAGCAATTAAAAAAATGAATTTGTAATATACGTCAAAATTATCATATAAAAGCATGTTTTATAGAGTTTATGAAACATTGGCTTAAATGTAATGTATGAAAATAATTAATGCTAAATCAGATCCATTTTTTCTTTCTAGTGGTCAAAGTTTCAAGATACTAAATTGAGAATTGAGTGTTTCATAAACCATACAAAATTTGAATTTGTAATATACGTCAAAATTATCATATAAAAGCATGTTTTATAATGTTTATGAAACATTGGCTTAAATGAAATGTATGAAAGTAATTAATGCTAAATAAGAAACATATTCTCTATATAGTGGTTAAGGTTTCAAGATACTAAATTGAGAATTTAGTATTTTATAAGCATTAAAAAAATGAATTTGTAAAATACGTCAAATTTACCATATAAAAACATGTTTTATAGTGTTTATAAAGTATTGGCTTAAATGAAATGTATGAAAGTAATTAATGCTAAATAAGAAACATATTCTCTATATAGTGGTTAAGTTTCAAGATACTAAATTGAGAATTGAGTGTTTCATAAACCATACAAAATTTGAATGTGTAATATAAGTCAAAATTATCATATAAAAGCATGTTTTATAGAGTTTATGAAACATTGGCTTAAATGTAATGTATGAAAATAATTAATGCTAAATCAGATCCATTTTTCTTTCTAGTGGTCAAAGTTTCAAGATACTAAATTGAGAATTGAGTGTTTTATAAGCCATAAAAAATTTGAATTTGTATTATACGTCAAAATTATTATATGAAAACATGTTTATAGTGTTTTTGAGGTATCGGCTGAAATGAAATGAATGAAAGTAATTAATGCTGAATAAGAAACATATTCTTCATCTAGTGGTCAAGGTTTCACAATACTAACTTGAGAATTGACTTTTTTTTAAAAAGTTAAAAATAGGAATTTATAATTCTCATTAAAATAATCATATAAAATCATGTTTTATAGTGTTTATGAAGTATCAGCATCAATAAAAATACAAGGAATTAAGAATGCTAAATAAGAATTATTCACTTAATTTATTGGTCTTGGTTTCATGATACTAACTTTTTGTGTCACTAATATTAAGTTGCTATCAATTACATACAGTTATTATTAAACGTACCATGCAAAATACCATTATTATTATTATTATTATCAGTATTGTCTAGTCAAATTTCAACATGGGATGTCCAAATTTTCCCAAGTGCTAAAAACGATAATTCATGTTTCATCATGGCTTGAAAGATCTGCTGTACTGCAATCTGAAAAAATGTAGTCAGTTATAATGTGAAATTGATGGAGTACAACATTAGAATACAGAGTTTTATACGCAGTTAATAATATGAATTTAAAATACGAGTCAAAATTATCATATAAAAGCATGTTTTATAATGTTTATGAAGTATCAGCATCAATCAAATACATGGAAGTTAATAATGCTAAATAAGAATCATTTACTTAATCTAATGGTAAGGGTTTCATAACATTAACTTTTTGTTACACTTCTATTATGTTGCTATCAATTACATTCATTTAACATTACACGTACCGTGCAAAACACCATTATTAATATTAATACCTTCTAATCCATATTAAACATAGGATGTTGAAACTATTCCAAGCGCTAAAAATGTTAATTCATGCTCAGCAACCGTTGAGTGATCTGTTGCACTGCAATCTGAAAAATATGAAAGTTAATAATGGTAAATAAGCATCATTACTTAATCTAATGGTCAAGGTTACATGACTTTTAGTAACACTACTATTAATTGAATCACAATTATATTCTATACCCATTACTCGTACTTTGCATAAAACCATTATTATTATCAGTATCGTCTAGTCCATTTTCAACGTAGGATGTTGTAACTTTGTCAAGTGTTTAAAACGTTAATTCATGTCTTAGCAGTCCTTGAGTGATCTGCTGTACTGCCATCTAAAAAAAAATTGTCGGTTAAATATGTATAATGGTTGGAGGATAAAATGTCAATACTACACACCATAAAGAGATCGAAAGTCTGTTTATGACAACTAGTACGTGGACAACGGTGAATAATTCAGAAATGGAAATAATCAAACAAAAACTAACAGACAAACTTCATTCCTATTTCAAAATACTTGAAAACAATTTAAAGTTGAAATTTAAATACAAATACGAATATAAAACTGCAAAAAGATATGAAACATAAATCAGACAGTAAATACAAACGATTATATCAATAGATAAACAATGTTTTATATCACTAAACCACAATCATGGATGAAAAACATCATATCAATTCGGATTAGAATATTCAACTTATTAGATTTTATCTCTGGCCGCCGAATTCAAAAATGTTTAATATTATAATATTTTCAGAAACAAATACAATTTCAAAACTGATTAACTGAGCATAATATAATGAAATAAATTTCCAATAATATTTTGTACTTTGTAAATTAAGCAGGCAGTTGTATAAATATCATGAGTCTTAATATAGATACATAGTAACTAGTAAGACAAAAGTCAAAAAGTAATAACATTAAACTATAGATGTATGTATTATTTAAGTGTTTAGATAGTTGCAGGTAAGCATTTATTATGCATTAATATTCTCCGGACTGTACAGTCCACTGGTTAACTAATTGAACTTAACGGTCGTATATGTTATATATCTTATACATATAACGATTCATTATTTGAATACTTAACAATGTAAATAAATCATAATAATTTATTTTTTATGTTCGATGTCCATAAAATTTAAATCTTTATCTCCTATAAATATTACCGAAGTTATATTGTGAAATTCAAAACAAATTACTACCAATCATACTAATATATTGCATATTAAATATACACATATAATTAAAACTAATAAATAATAAATGAAATGTTGTATTCGAGCAGATTTGAGTCTGAAGTGATCAGAAGTAATCTACTGACTGCGTCGTACATTTTAAAAATGATGGTCGTATCTCGTATAAACAACGAAATCGCTTAGGTACATATTAAATTCTTAACGCTAAACGAGGGATATAAACACTATAAACATTAAATAGATGTATTCTCTATATGATTTGATGAAAAACTATTTATATATAAACTATTTTTTATGCTGTTGGCGTAATTGCTAAACGTTGAAACCTTAACAAACATAAAACGTGTAAAAAAACAAAGTTCAAAAAGATACTTCGTTAAATCGTTATACGGTGGTATAGGTACCATACAGAAAATTATGCGTGTACGAAAAAACAAGCCATTCGATTTTTTAACCTTTATTAACCTTTCAAACTCGTCGTAGCATTTATGAGTCAGCACTCAAATTTCGAAAAGATTAAACAAAAACTCAAATTCAAAAAATTCGAAAAATACGTAAAATCTAAGTGCCAAAAATAAAAATATAACCGTAACTTCGCAACAAAACGTCCGATTCCTTTGGTTTGGTAGCGTTCGAATTTTTACAAAAACGTCTAAACGATGCGTAGAAAAAAATCGCTCTAACCACCCAAAATTAATTGTTTCGTGGCGACAAAGTCCAAAAACTGCAAAATCCTAATTTCCGACGCCAAAAATAGGGGTAAAAATGAATTCTACAGTGTCACCACGGGACGCCGATTTTGATCACAGACCTACGAAAAACTGAACTTGTGAACTTCAGAAACGTGGAACAAATATTAAACATTTTTTAAAATATCCATGGGGGGAGGGGCACAAGGAGCCATAGGACACTGCTACCACCGGAGGACTTTATGTAAAACGACTTTAAACAGAAATTTCCGTGAAGTAACTATGCCCCATACATCGAAACCCGGCCGAGTAACACTCGACTAAAAAATTCAAATTTCGGAATTCCAAGACCCCAATGTGGGGTAAAAACGGCATTTACGGTGTCCACGACAGATACCGCTTTTGATCAGCATCATCCAAAATACCAGAATCTTGAGTTTCAAACACGTCGAACGACCACTAAGGTTTTTCAAAAATATATTTGAGGGAAACAAATATTTATGCAAATATACAGTACTTATAACTTTTTTTTTTTTATTTATTTATTTATTAAAATTAAAATGTTTCAGCATTTTATCATGCTATTACAAGTTTACTAACGTGTTCAATTACAAATAACAAATTACAATTACTAATATTTTTAGTTAGTGATATAGTGATATACATGCTAATGTTAGTTAATATTTATTTATTAGTGGTAATTTAAAATCGATCTTCGTCTTCGCTTGATTGTGATAGAAGGAGATCTTGGGGTAGACGTGGTTTTAAACGCCGATTTTTCGTTTTTTTTTTCCCAGGTTGTAGAACCGTGCGCCATCAGATGTATTGAGATTAGCATGAAAGTTTTTGAATTATATTTTTATCCAGTCTCGGATAAGAGGGATTCCCGTGACTTATAACTTTATACATAATAATATTACTACTCATAGATAATGATGAAACACACTGCGAAATTAAGTATATTTACGCTATTACAAAGATGTTTAAAGTCTACCTTTTGTAACTTGTACCTACGTATAATAAGTAATATAGTTGTTTTATTTACATAGAATATTATATGACTTTGACGTTTGCAATTTGTGAATATATTTCGTACAAATTGTACCAAGTCGTAATTTTTCATAGTTTTTTTGTTGCTTTTGGTAATTTAAATGTAGAAGGTTCAGTATTATCATACCGTTTAGGGTGATGTTAAACTTTTATTACTGAAACACATAATTATATATGCAAACTTGCAGTAAGTAAATAAAATAAATATTTAAAAAAGTTTTATATTGTATAACATAACTTTTCTAAAACTTTGCATTTTACAACTCGTTATTTCAACACATGATATAATCTGTTGTTATGATATTCATCTATAGATTTTGAGATTCAAATTGAAATACTAACATTTTTAATATTGGTTGTTTCGTTTCGAAATCTTCGAGGCTCAACGCATTGACACCTCCAGATCAAATTTCTGTTCTAAAGAATTTTGAATTTCAATTTTAAAATAAGAAATTGCTAAAACCAAATTTCCTGCCAATTTTTTTTTTTAAACTGCACATTTAAATCACCATTTACCGTCTAAATAATTGAGTTGAAAAACTTTTACTAATCGGAAGACGCATCTAGGGACGAATTTGTGTCGGTCTTTGAACATTTTATCTAAAGGGGCCAGTATTAAAGGATTTAGTTTTGGAGTTTTGGATAACGTAATAACTAATAATAAATTGAGTTTTAACACAAAAATTTATGAACAATTTAGAATTTGGACAGTTACACTGTAACAAAGTCATAAATGAGTAGATAATTTTTATATAATATGCAATGGTTCGTGAGGAATAATATTGAACATTTTGAAAGTGCAGTAGGGTTGCCTATACAAAACACCTTCAAGTCTGCATGACAATATAATAAAATACATAATGCACTCAATTTCACTATTTGAGGTGTACTGTAAGATAAAATAATTAATAAAATAAATTATATCATAGAGATAGAATATTAGAAGAATCTACCAATATTCTATATTTCAAAATAATTAAATTGTATAAAATTTGCCTATATAGACTGCTTCTATTGACAAAAAAAAATCCGACAAACTGGCTATATTAATTAAGCATATGAATATATTATGATCACTAATATTTTTGAAAATATAAACAAAAAATAAGATCACAAATGTCCATAAAACTTTACTCATAAGTCATAAATTTTTTTTATAACTAGGTATTAAAAACCTTTATTTTGATATTTATCAAAATCACAAAAAAAAACACTAACTCTTTTCTTCTTAAAAGTTGTCTGTCCTGTATTTTTAAGTTTTGAAAATGTTACACATGATTTTTTATACGTAGTTGTAGTTCATAAGATTAAAATCATAAAATCTAGATATATAAAAAGATAATTATTTTTTATACACATTTCAAGTTCATATTTGATTGAAATCAAATATATAAACAAAGATGACTAATGATTTATAATTGAAAAATATTTGTGGGCATATAAAAATTTTAGAATATATTATTACATTTCATACATTTATTGGCCTTTAAAATGCAATTTATTTCTAATAAAAATGAATTTAACCATAAAATAATAAAAGTGAATTGCATAAAATTATTAGATTTATCGGAATCTTCTAGTCCAATATAAATGTAGGATGTTGAAACTTTTCAATGTGGTAAAAATGTTAATTCAGGTTTCAGCGAGCCTTGAAAGATCTGCTATACTGCAATCAGAAAAAATGTAGTCACTTAAAATGTGAAATTGGTGGAGAACAACATTAGAATACAGAGTTTTATACGCTGTTAAAAATATGAATTTAAAATACGAGTAAAAATTATCATATAAAAGCATGTTTTATAGTGTTTATAAAGTATTGGCTTAAATGAAATGTATGAAAGTAATTAATGCTAAATAAGAAACATATTCTCTATATAGTGGTTAAGGTTTCAAGATACTAAATTGAGAATTGAGTGTTTCATAAATCATACAAAATTTGAATTTGTAATATACGTCAAAATTATCATATAAAAGCATGTTTTATAGAGTTTATGAAACATTGGCTTAAATGTAATGTATGAAAGTAATTAATGCTAAATAAGAAACATATTCTCTTTCTACTGGTCAATGATTCAAAATACTAACTTGAGAATTGACTTTTCTATAAAAAGTTAAAAATAGGAATTTATAATTCTCATTAAAATTATCATATAAAACCATGTTTTATAATGTTTATGAAGTATCAGCATCAATGAAATACAAGGAATTAAGAATGCTAAATAAGAATTATTCACTTAATTTATTGGTCTTGGTTTCATGATACTAACTTTTTGTGTCACTAATATTAAGTTGCTATCAATTACATACAGTTATTATTAAACGTACCATGCAAAATACCATTATTATTATTATTATTATCAGTATTGTCTAGTCAAATTTCAACATGGGATGTCCAAATTTTCCCAAGTGCTAAAAACGATAATTCATGTTTCATCATGGCTTGAAAGATCTGCTGTACTGCAATCTGAAAAAATGTAGTCAGTTATAATGTGAAATTGATGGAGTACAACATTAGAATACAGAGTTTTATACGCAGTTAATAATATGAATTTAAAATACGAGTCAAAATTATCATATAAAAGCATGTTTTATAATGTTTATGAAGTATCAGCATCAATCAAATACATGGAAGTTAATAATGCTAAATAAGAATCATTTACTTATCTAATGGTAAGGGTTTCATAACATTAACTTTTTGTTACACTTCTATTATGTTGCTATCAATTACATTCATTTAACATTACACGTACCGTGCAAAACACCATTATTAATATTAATACCTTCTAATCCATATTAAACATAGGATGTTGAAACTATTCCAAGCGCTAAAAATGTTAATTCATGCTCAGCAAACCGTTGAGTGATCTGTTGCACTGCAATCTGAAAAATATGAAAGTTAATAATGGTAAATAAGCATCATTACTTAATCTACTGGTCAGGTTACATGACTTTTAGTAACACTACTATTAATTGAATCACAATTATATTCTATACCCATTACTCGTACTTTGCATAAAACCATTATTATTATCAGTATCGTCTAGTCCATTTTCAACAGTAGGATGTTGTAACTTTGTCAAGTGTTTTAAAACGTTAATTCATGTCTTAGCAGTCCTTGAGTGATCTGCTGTACTGCCATCTAAAAAAAAATTGTCGTTAAATATGTATATGGTTGGAGGATAAAATGTCATACTACACACCATAAAGAGATCGAAGTCTGTTTATGACAACTAGTACGTGGACAACGGTGAATAATTCAGAAATGGAAATAATCAAACAAAACTAACGACAAACTTCATTCCTATTTCAAAATACTTGAAAACAATTTAAAGTTGAAATTTAAATACAAATACGAATATAAAAACTGCAAAAAGATATGAAACATAAATCAGACAGTAATACAAACGATTATATCAATAGATAAACAATGTTTTATATCACTAAACCACAATCATGATGAAAAACATCATATCAATTCGGATTAGAATATTCAACTTATTAGATTTTATCTCTGGCCGCCGAATTCAAAAATGTTTAATATTATAATATTTTCATAAACAAATACAATTTCAAAACTGATTACTGAGCATATATAATGAAATAAATTTCCAATAATATTTTGTACTTTGTAAATTAAGCAGGCAGTTGTATAAATATCATGAGTCTTAATATGATACATAGTACTAGTAAGACAAAAGTCCAAAAGTAATACATTAACTATAGATGTATGTATTATTTAAGTGTTTAGATAGTTGCAGGTAAGCATTTATTATGCATTATATTCTCCGGACTGTTACAGTCCACTGGTTAACTAATTGAACTTAACGGTCGTATATGTTATATATCTTATACATATACGATTCATTATTTGAATACTTACAATGTAAATAAATCATAATAAATTTATTTTTTATGTTCGATGTCCATAAAATTTTAAATCTTTATCTCCTATAAATATTCCGAAGGTATATTGTGAAATTCAAAACAAATTACTACCAATCATACTAATATATTGCATATTAAATATACACATATAATTAAAACTAATAAATAATAAATGAAATGTTGTATTCGAGCAGATTTGAGTCTGAAGTGATCAGAAGTAATCTACTGACTGCGTCGTACATTTTAAAAATGATGGTCGTATCTCGTATAAACAACGAAATCGCTTAGGTACATATTAAATTCTTAACGCTAAACGAGGGATATAAACACTATAAACATTAAATAGATGTATTCTCTATATGATTTGATGAAAACTATTTATATATAAACTATTTTTTATGCTGTTGGCGTAATTGCTAACGTTGAAACCTTAACAAACATAAAACGTGTAAAAAAACAAAGTTCAAAAAGATACTTCGTTAAATCGTTATACGGTGGTATAGTACCATACAAAGAAAATTATGCGTGTACGAAAAACAAGCCATTCGATTTTTTAACCTTTATTAACCTTTCAAACTCGTCGTAGCATTTATGAGTCAGCACTCAAATTTCGAAAAGATTAAACAAAAACTCAAATTCAAAAATTCGAAAAATACGTAAAATCTAAGTGCCAAAAATAAAAATATCGTAATCGTAACTTCGCAACAAAACGTCCGATTCCTTTGGTTTGGTAGCGTTCGAATTTTTACAAAAACGTCTAAACGATGCGAAAAAAAAAATCGCTCTAACCACCCAAAATTAATTGTTTCGTGGCGACAAAGTCCAAAAACTGCAAAATCCTAATTTCCGACGCCAAAAATAGGGGTAAAAATGAATTCTACAGTGTCACCACGGGACGCCGATTTTGATCACAGACCTACGAAAAACTGAACTTGTGAACTTCAGAAACGTGGAACAAATATTAAACATTTTTTAAAATATCCATGGGGGAGGGGCACAAGGAGCCATAGGACACTGCTACCACCGGAGGACTTTATGTAAAACGACTTTAAACAGAAATTTCCGTGAAGTAACTATGCCCCATACATCGAAACCCGGCCGAGTAACACTCGACTAAAAAATTCAAATTTCGGAATTCCAAGACCCCATGTGGGGTAAAAACGGCATTTACGGTGTCCACGAC
Source organism: Rhopalosiphum maidis (assembly GCF_003676215.2). NCBI lineage: Eukaryota > Metazoa > Arthropoda > Insecta > Hemiptera > Aphididae > Rhopalosiphum > Rhopalosiphum maidis. The sequence goes on along the minus strand of NC_040879.1, from coordinate 61,537,505 downwards.
AGATACCGCTTTTGATCAGCATCATCCAAATACCAGAATCTTGAGTTTCAAACACGTCGAACGACCACTAAGGTTTTTCAAAAATATATTTGAGGGAAACAAATATTTATGCAAATATACAGTACTTATAACTTTTTTTTTTTATTTATTTATTTATTAAATTAAAATGTTTCAGCATTTTATCATGCTATTACAAGTTTACTAACGTGTTCAATTACAAATAACAAATTACAATTACTAATATTTTTAGTTAGTGATATAGTGATATACATGCTAATGTTAGTTAATATTTATTTATTAGTGGTAATTTAAAATCGATCTTCGTCTTCGCTTGATTGTGATAGAAGGAGATCTTGGGGTAGACGTGGTTTTAAACGCCGATTTTTCGTTTTTTTTTTCCCAGGTTGTAGAACCGTGCGCCATCAGATGTATTGAGATTAGCATGAAAGTTTTTGAATTATATTTTATCCAGTCTCGGATAAGAGGGATTCCCGTGACTTATAACTTTATACATAATAATATTACTACTCATAGATAATGATGAAACACACTGCGAAATTAAGTATATTTACGCTATTAAAGATGTTTAAAGTCTACCTTTTGTAACTTGTACCTACGTATAATAAGTAATATAGTTGTTTTATTTACATAGAATATTATATGACTTTTGACGTTTGCAATTTGTGAATATATTTCGTACAAATTGTACCAAGTCGTAATTTTTCATAGTTTTTTTGTTGCTTTTGGTAATTTAAATGTAGAAGGTTCAGTATTATCATACCGTTTAGGGTGATGTTAAACTTTTATTACTGAAACACATAATTATATATGCAAACTTGCAGTAAGTAAATAAAATAAATATTTAAAAAAGTTTTATATTGTATAACATAACTTTTCTAAAACTTTGCATTTTACAACTCGTTATTTCAACACATGATATAATCTGTTGTTATGATATTCATCTATAGATTTTGAGATTCAAATTGAAATACTAACATTTTTAATATTGGTTGTTTCGTTTCGAAATCTTCGAGGCTCAACGCATTGACACCTCCAGATCAAATTTCTGTTCTAAAGAATTTTGAATTTCAATTTTAAAATTAAGAAATTGCTAAAACCAAATTTCCTGCCAATTTTTTTTTTTAAACTGCACATTTAAATCACCATTTACCGTCTAAATAATTGAGTTGAAAAACTTTTACTAATCGGAAGACGCATCTAGGGACGAATTTGTGTCGGTCTTTGAACATTTTATCTAAAGGGGCCAGTATTAAAGGATTTAGTTTTGGAGTTTTGGATAACGTAATAACTAATAATAAATTGAGTTTTAACACAAAAATTTATGAACAATTTAGAATTTGGACAGTTACACTGTAACAAAGTCATAAATGAGTAGATAATTTTTATATAATATGCAATGGTTCGTGAGGAATAATATTGAACATTTTGAAAGTGCAGTAGGGTTGCCTATACAAAACACCTTCAAGTCTGCATGACAATATAATAAAATACATAATGCACTCAATTTCACTATTTGAGGTGTACTGTAAGATAAAATAATTAATAAAATAAATTATATCATAGAGATAGAATATTAGAAGAATCTACCAATATTCTATATTTCAAAAATAATTAAATTGTATAAAATTTGCCTATATAGACTGCTTCTATTGACAAAAAAAAATCCGACAAACTGGCTATATTAATTAAGCATATGAATATATTATGATCACTAATATTTTTGAAAATATAACAAAAAATAAGATCACAAATGTCCATAAAACTTTACTCATAAGTCATAAATTTTTTTTATAACTAGGTATTAAAAACCTTTATTTTGATATTTATCAAAATCACAAAAAAAAACACTAACTCTTTTCTTCTTAAAAGTTGTCTGTCCTGTATTTTTAAGTTTTGAAAATGTTACACATGATTTTTTATACGTAGTTGTAGTTCATAAGATTAAAATCATAAAATCTAGATATATAAAAAGATAATTATTTTTTATACACATTTCAAGTTCATATTTGATTGAAATCAAATATATAAACAAAGATGACTAATGATTTATAATTGAAAAATATTTGTGGGCATATAAAAATTTTAGAATATATTATTACATTTCATACATTTATTGGCCTTTAAAATGCATTTTATTTCTAATAAAAATGAATTTAACCATAAAATAATAAAAGTGAATTGCATAAAATTATTAGATTTATCGGAATCTTCTAGTCCAATATAAATGTAGGATGTTGAAACTTTTCAATGTGGTAAAAATGTTAATTCAGGTTTCAGCGAGCCTTGAAAGATCTGCTATACTGCAATCAGAAAAAATGTAGTCACTTAAAATGTGAAATTGGTGGAGAACAACATTAGAATACAGAGTTTTATACGCTGTTAAAAATATGAATTTAAAATACGAGTAAAAATTATCATATAAAAGCATGTTTTATAGTGTTTATAAAGTATTGGCTTAAATGAAATGTATGAAAGTAATTAATGCTAAATAAGAAACATATTCTCTATATAGTGGTTAAGGTTTCAAGATACTAAATTGAGAATTGAGTGTTTCATAACCATAAAAATTTGAATTTGTAATATACGTCAAAATTATCATATAAAAGCATGTTTTATAGAGTTTATGAAACATTGGCTTAAATGTAATGTATGAAGTAATTAATGCTAAATAAGAACATATTCTCTATCTAGTGGTTCAGGTACAAGATATTAACATAAGATTTATAATTTTATAAGCAATTAAAAAAATGAATTTGTAAAATACTTCAAATTACCATATAAAAACATGTTTTATAGTTTTTATAAAGTATTGGCTTAAATGAAATGTATGAAAGTAATTAATGCTAAATAAGAAACATATTCTCTAT
>NC_040879.1:61525078-61534517 GCF_003676215.2 Rhopalosiphum maidis | reverse complement strand
TTTGACCACTAGAAAGAAAAAATGTGGATCTGATTTAGCATTAATTATTTTATACATTACATTTAAGCCAATGTTTCATAAACTCTATAAAACATGATTTTATATGATAATTTTGACGTATATTACACATTCAAATTTTGATGGTTTATGAAACACTCAATTCTCAATTTAGTATCTTGAAACTTAACCACTATATAGAGAATATGTTTCTTATTTAGCATTAATACTTTATACATTTCTTTTAAGCCAATACTTATAAACACTATAAACATGTTTTTATATGGTAAATTTGACGTATTTTACTAATTCATTTTTTTAATTGCTTATAAAATACTAAATTCTCAATTTAGTATCTTGAAACCTTAACCACTATATAGAGAATATGTTTCTTATTTAGCACTAATTACTTTCATACATTTCATTTAAGCCAATACTTTATAAACACTATAAAACATGCTTTTATATGATAATTTTTACTCGTATTTTAAATTCATATTTTTAATTGCTTATAAAATATTCAACTCTCATGTTAATATATTGAAACCTTAACCACTAGATAGAGAATATGTTTCTTATTTAGCATTAATTACTTTCATACATTTCATTTAAGCCAATACTTTATAAAACATGTTTTTATATGGTAAATTTGAAGTATTTTACAAATTCATTTTTTTAATTGCTTATAAATTATAAATTCTTATGTTAATATCATGTAACCTTAACCACTAGATAGAGAATATGTTTCTTATTTAGCATTAATTACTTTCATACATTACATTTAAGCCAATGTTTCATAAACTCTATAAAACATGCTTTTATATGATAATTTTGACGTATATTACAAATTCAAATTTTTTATGGTTTATGAAACACTCAATTCTCAATTTAGTATCTTGAAACCTTAACCACTATATAGAGAATATGTTTCTTATTTAGCATTAATTACTTTCATACATTTCATTTAAGCCAATACTTTATAAACACTATAAAACATGTTTTTATATGGTAAATTTGACGTATTTTACAAATTCATTTTTTTATGGCTTATAAAACAGTCAATTGTCAATTTAGTATCTTGAAACTTTGACCACTAGAAAGAAAAAATGGATCTGATTTAGCATTAATTATTTTCATACATTACATTTAAGCCAATGTTTCATAAACTCTATAAAACTTGATTTTATATGATAATTTTGACGTATATTACAAATTCAAATTATTTATGGTTTATGAAACACTCAATTGTCAATTTAGTATCTTGAAACTTTGACCACTAGAAAGAAAAAATGGATCTGATTTAGCATTAATTATTTTCATACATTACATTTAAGCCAATGTTTCATAAACTCTATAAAACATGCTTTTATATGATAATTTTGACTTATATTACACATTCAAATTTTGTATGGTTTATGAAACACTCAATTCTCAATTTAGTATCTTGAAACCTTAACCACTATATAGAGAATATGTTTCTTATTTAGCATTAATTACTTTCATACATTTCTTTTAAGCCAATACTTTATAAACACTATAAAACATGTTTTTATATGGTAAATTTGACGTATTTTACTAATTCATTTTTTTAATTGCTTATAAAATACTAAATTCTCAATTTAGTATCTTGAAACCTTAACCACTATATAGAGAATATGTTTCTTATTTAGCACTTATTACTTTCATACATTTCATTTAAGTTAATGTTTCATAAACATTATATAACATGCTTTTATATGATAATTTTGACTCGTATTTTAAATTCATATTATTAACTGCGTATAAAACTCTGTATTCTAATGTTGTACTCCATCAATTTCACATTTTAACTGACTACATTTTTTCAGATTGCAGTACAGCAGATCTTTCAAGCCATGATGAAACATGAATTATGGTTTTTAGCACTTGGGAAAATTTGGACATCCCATGTTGAAATTTGACTAGACAATACTGATAATAATAATAATAATAATGGTATTTTGCATGGTACGTTTAATAATAACTGTATGTAATTGATAGCAACTTAATATTAGTGACACAAAAAGTTAGTATCATGAAACCAAGACCAATAAATTAAGTGAATAACTCTTATTTAGCATTCTTAATTCCTTGTATTTCATTGATGCTGATACTTCATAAACATTATAAAACATGGTTTTATATGATAATTTTAATGAGAATTATAAATTCCTATTTTTAACTTTTTATAGAAAAGTCAATTCTCAAGTTAGTATTTTGAATCATTGACCAGTAGAAAGAGAATATGTTTCTTTTTTAGCATTAATTACTTTCTTAGATTTCATTAAAGCCAATACTTCATAAATACTATAAAAAAAGTTTTTATATGGTAAATTTGACGTATTTTACAAATTCATTTTTTTAATTGCTTATAAAATATTCAATTCTCATGTTAATATATTGAAACCTTAACCACTAGATAGAGAATATGTTTCTTATTTAGCATTAATTACTTTCATACATTTCATTTAAGCCAATACTTCATAAACACTATAAACATGCTTTTCATTGATAATTTTAACTCGTGTTATAAATTCATATTTTAAACTGCTTATGAAACACTCATTTCTCAATTAATTTCCACCAATTTTACATATTTAGCTGACTACATTTTTTTCATGATTGCAGTGCAGCAGTTCACCCAAGGCTTACTGAGACAGGAATTTGCATTCATACCACTTTGGGAAAGTATCAACATCTTATTTTGAAAATAAACTAGGAGATATTGATAATAATATTGGATTTATGCAATGTGTGTGTAATGGTTATTGAATATAATTTGTTGCAACTTAATATTAGTGAAACAAAAAATTAGTATCATGAAACCAAGACCAATGAATTAAGTAAATGGTTCTTATTTAGCATTATAAACTTCCTTGTATTTTTATTGATGCTGATACTTCATAAACACTATAAAACATGTTTTCATATAATAATTTTGACGTATAATACAAATTCAAATTTTTTATGGCTTATAAAACACTCAATTCTCAATTTAGTATCTTGAAACTTTGACCACTAGAAAGAAAAAATGGATCTGATTTAGCATTAATTATTTTCATACATTACATTTAAGCCAATGTTTCATAAACTCTATAAAACATGTTTTTATATGGTAAATTTGAAGTATTTTACAAATTCATTTTTTTATGGCTTATAAAACACTCAATTCTCAATTTAGTATCTTGAAACTTTGACCACTAGAAAGAAAAAATGGATCTGATTTAGCATTAATTATTTTCATACATTACATTTAAGCCAATGTTTCATAAACTCTATAAAACACGCTTTTATATGATAATTTTGACGTATATTACAAATTCAAATTTTTTATGGTTTATGAAACACTCAATTCTCAATTTAGTATCTTGAAACCTTAACCACTATATAGAGAATATGTTTCTTATTTAGCATTAATTACTTTCATATATTTCATTTAAGCCAATACTTTATAAACACTATAAAACATGCTTTTATATGATAATTTTTACTCGTATTTTAAATTCATATTTTTAACAGCGTATAAAACTCTGTATTCTAATGTTGTTCTCCACCAATTTCACATTTTAAGTGACTACATTTTTTCTGATTGCAGTATAGCAGATCTTTCAAGGCTTGCTGAAACCTGAATTAACATTTTTACCACATTGAAAAGTTTCAACATCCTACATTTATATTGGACTAGAAGATTCCGATAAATCTAATAATTTTATGCAATTCACTTTTATTATTTTATGGTTAAATTCATTTTTATTAGAAATAAAATGCATTTTAAAGGCCAATAAATGTATGAAATGTAATAATATATTCTAAAATTTTTATATGCCCACAAATATTTTTCAATTATAAATCATTAGTCATCTTTGTTTATATATTTGATTTCAATCAAATATGAACTTGAAATGTGTATAAAAAATAATTATCTTTTTATATATCTAGATTTTATGATTTTAATCTTATGAACTACAACTACGTATAAAAAATCATGTGTAACATTTTCAAAACTTAAAAATACAGGACAGACAACTTTTAAGAAGAAAAGAGTTAGTGTTTTTTTTTGTGATTTTGATAAATATCAAAATAAAGGTTTTTAATACCTAGTTATAAAAAAAATTTATGACTTATGAGTAAAGTTTTATGGACATTTGTGATCTTATTTTTTGTTTATATTTTCAAAAATATTAGTGATCATAATATATTCATATGCTTAATTAATATAGCCAGTTTGTTGGATTTTTTTTTTGTCAATAGAAGCAGTCTATATAGGCAAATTTTATACAATTTAATTATTTTTGAAATATAGAATATTGGTAGATTCTTCTAATATTCTATCTCTATGATATAATTTATTTTATTAATTATTTTATCTTACAGTACACCTCAAATAGTGAAATTGAGTGCATTATGTATTTTATTATATTGTCATGCAGACTTGAAGGTGTTTTGTATAGGCAACCCTACTGCACTTTCAAAATGTTCAATATTATTCCTCACGAACCATTGCATATTATATAAAAATTATCTACTCATTTATGACTTTGTTACAGTGTAACTGTCCAAATTCTAAATTGTTCATAAATTTTTGTGTTAAAACTCAATTTATTATTAGTTATTACGTTATCCAAAACTCCAAAACTAAATCCTTTAATACTGGCCCCTTTAGATAAAATGTTCAAAGACCGACACAAATTCGTCCCTAGATGCGTCTTCCAATTAGTAAAAGTTTTTCAACTCAATTATTTAGACGGTAAATGGTGATTTAAATGTGCAGTTTAAAAAAAAAAATTGGCAGGAAATTTGGTTTTAGCAATTTCTTAATTTTAAAATTGAAATTCAAAATTCTTTAGAACAGAAATTTGATCTGGAGGTGTCAATGCGTTGAGCCTCGAAGATTTCGAAACGAAACAACCAATATTAAAAATGTTAGTATTTCAATTTGAATCTCAAAATCTATAGATGAATATCATAACAACAGATTATATCATGTGTTGAAATAACGAGTTGTAAAATGCAAAGTTTTAGAAAAGTTATGTTATACAATATAAAACTTTTTTAAATATTTATTTTATTTACTTACTGCAAGTTTGCATATATAATTATGTGTTTCAGTAATAAAAGTTTAACATCACCCTAAACGGTATGATAATACTGAACCTTCTACATTTAAATTACCAAAAGCAACAAAAAAACTATGAAAAATTACGACTTGGTACAATTTGTACGAAATATATTCACAAATTGCAAACGTCAAAGTCATATAATATTCTATGTAAATAAAACAACTATATTACTTATTATACGTAGGTACAAGTTACAAAAGGTAGACTTTAAACATCTTTGTAATAGCGTAAATATACTTAATTTCGCAGTGTGTTTCATCATTATCTATGAGTAGTAATATTATTATGTATAAAGTTATAAGTCACGGGAATCCCTCTTCTCCGAGACTGGATAAAAATATAATTCAAAAACTTTCATGCTAATCTCAATACATGTGATGGCGCACGGTTCTACAACCTGAGAAAAAAAAAACGAAAAATCGGCGTTTAAAACCACGTCTACCCCAAGATCTCCTTCTATCACAATCAAGCGAAGACGAAGATCGATTTTAAATTACCACTAATAAATAAATATTAACTAACATTAGCATGTATATCACTATATCACTAACTAAAAATATTAGTAATTGTAATTTGTTATTTGTAATTGAACACGTTAGTAAACTTGTAATAGCATGATACAATGCTGAAACATTTTAATTTTAATAAATAAATAAATAAAAAAAAAAAGTTATAAGTACTGTATATTTGCATAAATATTTGTTTCCCTCAAATATATTTTGAAAAACCTTAGTGGTCGTTCGACGTGTTTGAAACTCAAGATTCTGGTATTTTGGATGATGCTGATCAAAAGCGGTATCTGTCGTGGACACCGTAAATGCCGTTTTTACCCCACATTGGGGTCTTGGAATTCCGAAATTTGAATTTTTTAGTCGAGTGTTACTCGGTCGGGTTTCGATGTATGGGGCATAGTTACTTCACGGAAATTTCTGTTTAAAGTCGTTTTACATAAAGTCCTCCGGTGGTAGCAGTGTCCTATGGCTCCTTGTGCCCCTCCCCCCATGGATATTTTAAAAAATGTTTAATATTTGTTCCACGTTTCTGAAGTTCACAAGTTCAGTTTTTCGTAGGTCTGTGATCAAAATCGGCGTCCCGTGGTGACACTGTAGAATTCATTTTTACCCCTATTTTTGGCGTCGGAAATTAGGATTTTGCAGTTTTTGGACTTTGTCGCCACGAAACAATTAATTTTTGGGTGGTTAGAGCGATTTTTTTCTACGCATCGTTTAGACGTTTTTGTAAAAATTCGAACGCTACCAAAACCAAAGGAATCGGACGTTTTGTTGCGAAGTTACGATTATATTTTTATTTTTGGCACTTAGATTTTACGTATTTTTCGAATTTTTTGAATTTGAGTTTTTGTTTAATCTTTTCGAAATTTGAGTGCTGACTCATAAATGCTACGACGAGTTTGAAAGGTTAATAAAGGTTAAAAAATCGAATGGCTTGTTTTTTCGTACACGCATAATTTTCTGTATGGTACCTATACCACCGTATAACGATTTAACGAAGTATCTTTTTGAACTTTGTTTTTTTACACGTTTTATGTTTGTTAAGGTTTCAACGTTTAGCAATTACGCCAACAGCATAAAAAATAGTTTATATATAAATAGTTTTTCATCAAATCATATAGAGAATACATCTATTTAATGTTTATAGTGTTTATATCCCTCGTTTAGCGTTAAGAATTTAATATGTACCTAAGCGATTTCGTTGTTTATACGAGATACGACCATCATTTTTAAAATGTACGACGCAGTCAGTAGATTACTTCTGATCACTTCAGACTCAAATCTGCTCGAATACAACATTTCATTTATTATTTATTAGTTTTAATTATATGTGTATATTAATATGCAATATATTAGTATGATTGGTAGTAATTTGTTTTGAATTTCACAATATAACTTCGGTAATATTTATAGGAGATAAAGATTTAAATTTTATGGACATCGAACATAAAAAATAAATTATTATGATTTATTTACATTGTTAAGTATTCAAATAATGAATCGTTATATGTATAAGATATATAACATATACGACCGTTAAGTTCAATTAGTTAACCAGTGGACTGTACAGTCCGGAGAATATTAATGCATAATAAATGCTTACCTGCAACTATCTAAACACTTAAATAATACATACATCTATAGTTTAATGTTATTACTTTTTGACTTTTGTCTTACTAGTTACTATGTATCTATATTAAGACTCATGATATTTATACAACTGCCTGCTTAATTTACAAAGTACAAAATATTATTGGAAATTTATTTCATTATATTATGCTCAGTTAATCAGTTTTGAAATTGTATTTGTTTCTGAAAATATTATAATATTAAACATTTTTGAATTCGGCGGCCAGAGATAAAATCTAATAAGTTGAATATTCTAATCCGAATTGATATGATGTTTTTCATCCATGATTGTGGTTTAGTGATATAAAACATTGTTTATCTATTGATATAATCGTTTGTATTTACTGTCTGATTTATGTTCATATCTTTTTGCAGTTTTATATTCGTATTTGTATTTAAATTTCAACTTTAAATTGTTTTCAAGTATTTTGAAATAGGAATGAAGTTTGTCTGTTAGTTTTTGTTTGATTATTTCCATTTCTGAATTATTCACCGTTGTCCACGTACTAGTTGTCATAAACAGACTTTCGATCTCTTTATGGTGTGTAGTATTGACATTTTATCCTCCAACCATTATACATATTTAACCGACAATTTTTTTTTAGATGGCAGTACAGCAGATCACTCAAGGACTGCTAAGACATGAATTAACGTTTTAAACACTTGACAAAGTTACAACATCCTACGTTGAAAATGGACTAGACGATACTGATAATAATAATGGTTTTATGCAAAGTACGAGTAATGGGTATAGAATATAATTGTGATTCAATTAATAGTAGTGTTACTAAAAGTCATGTAACCTTGACCATTAGATTAAGTAATGATGCTTATTTACCATTATTAACTTTCATATTTTTCAGATTGCAGTGCAACAGATCACTCAACGGTTGCTGAGCATGAATTAACATTTTTAGCGCTTGGAATAGTTTCAACATCCTATGTTTAATATGGATTAGAAGGTATTAATATTAATAATGGTGTTTTGCACGGTACGTGTAATGTTAAATGAATGTAATTGATAGCAACATAATAGAAGTGTAACAAAAAGTTAATGTTATGAAACCCTTACCATTAGATTAAGTAAATGATTCTTATTTAGCATTATTAACTTCCATGTATTTGATTGATGCTGATACTTCATAAACATTATAAAACATGCTTTTATATGATAATTTGACTCGTATTTTAAATTCATATTATTAACTGCGTATAAAACTCTGTATTCTATGTATGTACTCCATCAATTTCACATTATAACTGACTACATTTTTTCAGATTGCAGTACAGCAGATCTTCAAGCCATGATGAAACATGAATTATCGTTTTTGTAGCACTTGGGAAAATTTGGACATCCCATGTGAAATTTGACTAGACAATACATGATAATAATAATAATAATAATGGTATTTTGCATGTAGTTTAATATAAACTGTATGTAATTGATAGCAATTAATATTAGTGACACAAAAAGTTAGTATCATGAACCAAGACCAATAAATTAAGTGAATAATTCTTATTTAGCATTCTTAATTCCTTGTATTTTTATTGATGCTGATACTTCATAAACACTATAAACATGATTTTATATGATTATTTTAATGAGTAATTATAAATTCTATTTTTAACTTTTTATAGAAAAGTCAATTCTCAAGTTAGTATTGTGAAACCTTGACCACTAGAAGAGAATATGTTTCTTATTTAGCATTAATTACTTTCATACATTTCATTAAAGCCAATACTTCATAAACACTATAAAAATGTTTTTATATGGTAAATTTGACGTATTTTACAAATTCATTTTTTTAATTGCTTATAAAAATTCAATTCTCATGTTAATATCTTGAAACTTAACCACTAGATAGAGAATATGTTTCTTATTTAGCATTAATTACTTTCATACATTACATTTAAGCCAATACTTATAAACACTATAAAACATGTTTTTATATGATAAATTTGACGTATTTTACAAATTCATTTTTTAATGGCTTATAAAACACTCAATTCTCATTTAGTATATTGAAACCTAACCACTAGATAGAGAAATGGTTCTTATTTAGCATTAATTACTTTCATACATTTCATTTAAGCCAATACTTTATAAACACTATAAAACATGTTTTTATATGGTAAATTTGAAGTATTTTACAAATTCATTTT
>NC_040879.1:61452485-61524978 GCF_003676215.2 Rhopalosiphum maidis | reverse complement strand
TATCAATTAAGCATCGGAGCAACTCGAATCATTGAATTGACAACCAATGAAAATAATAGCAAATTAAATCAGATATTAACGAACCAGTAAAAAATTGAACAGAACATTCAGCTACAAGCGAACAAGCTAAGAAAACGCAAAGGACATTGATCAAATAAAGATCAGAACAATGCTATTAGAACAGACTCTCTTCTTCGAAGTCCTACTTAACCAATACGCATATGAGACACAAAATCTTTTGGCAATAATTGATTCTGCCCTATGGGAAATTACACACCAGTGTATTACACACCCAGCGTTGGTTAACAGAACTTCGTGTGAATTAAGGCAAACATCCCAATAGGGACGAATTTCCCACTTGAGATTAAAACAGAATCTATTTCTGATTTCATAAAAAATTTCGGAAATAACAATGTCATAAAGGTCACCTTATATTTGTAACAAAAATTCCGCTAATAAAAACCATTGATTTAAATGCCTATAAAGTAATTCCCTTACCTATTATATACGACAGCCAGAGCCTTATCTTAATTTACCCTAGTATGGAAATTATAGCAACTAGTTATGATACGCAAAAGTTTTTTCTCGTTGACAAATAAAGAATGGAAATGTGCAGGGAGGTGCAATCATATACACTATGTAAAAATAGTCAACCGATCCATCATAAATCTAAGTCAATCATATGCGAAATTTCACTCATGTCAAAACCACAGAACTTTCCCGATACTTGTAATATAAAATTTGTGACAACAAATGCATCTGTGTGGATCCGACTACTTCAGTCAAAATTCTGGGTTATTCTATACACAATCTGATATAATAACAATATACTGTGAAAATCCAACCAGAACATTTACTTTTGAGATTTATGGTGTAGGTCGATTGACTATTATCACAGCATGCATCATACCCCGGATAAAACATTATTACCACCCTCTAATTACATAAGAGCAAACATTATGCTGATTTAGTTACAGAAAATTCTAAATTTAATGTCAAACACTCTTTTACAAAATTGTTAAATTCACTAATACCCCAAAGTATTATAAATGTACAGATCATAAAAGATCTCACCGAATTCACACACAGCTTGCAAGAATTAATACTTTAGAGAAACTACCCTCAGAACCTCCAAGTTGTATAATGATAGATGTAGACACAGTAATATTATATATATTTATTAGTTTGTCTCATTATATTAAATACTTTCATTATATTCAAAGTTAGAAGAATAATACGAAAATGTACAAGCCGGATCTTGCAGAAACCGAGCTTTCAGAAAATAATTGAACATTTAAGTTAATTTATGTAAAGGAAAATGGGAACTATTAAGCCCCCATGTTCCATTTAAGGGTAGGGGTGTTAAGAACCCCTGAATACTGTTAGTTATATTATTCTATAGTTCTTGCAGTATAAGTATAATGTATTAATATTGTAAACTAATACGTGTGTGCCCCTCTGCATACGACTGACCTAAGGAATCCGCTGAATAAACCCTTTTTGAACGGACAACCAGCTCGTATGCGGGGCTCGCACACGTAGCAGTTAGTGTTAGTGTTACAACAGACCATTACAAACCATTTCAGAGTATTTACATATAATTAAACGTTATCACAATTAAATAAAGAATATTATTTTGAGCAAAAGTAATTTAAACTCGTGTTATTTATTTGTGTGGAATCGCTAAGTGCGCGTCCATAACACCTTATTGTGTTATCTTTATACTTGCCCCGCCAAAAACTATATGACAATAATATATTAGATATTGGCTTTCCAATTTTTTCTCAATTGTTAATTGTTATTGACGTTGTTAAGTTTTTTGTTTTGTTGTATGTTGTTTACTTGTTATTAAAGTATTAAACTGTTAATTTATTACTCATGCCACCAGTTCTTGGTAGTGGTCGTAAAGCCGGATGGTAACATGCGGAGTTTGAGTCTATATTTATTAATGGTGTTCAGTTTAGGTGTTAGTTTTAATATAGTATTCTATATTAAATTTGTAGTACCAATTGGCTATTAAACTTCCATGATTGGCATATTATTCAAGATAATATAAAATACTGGTAAGCTAACATATAAGTTATATACTGATTTACAATATTAAACCCATAAATATGTATATAATTAAAAGTTAAATATTATATTTTTACTGGAGTTGATTCGGCGATGGAGACGGATGGCGAAGGGTGGAGGGAAGTTGTTGGCAGGAAAGCAACTGCAGCTCCGCACAGTGGAAGAGCAATGGGCCTTCCTATACCTTTGAGGACTGGGGCGAAGTTCAGGGCTAAGCCTCCGGCGGTTTTAGTCAAGGTGACTGCCGGCTCGTCGTACGCTGACACCGTTCGTGCAGTAAGGAATAACAGCGAGGTGAACTTGGTTGAGCTGGGAGCTCAGGTTACTGGCATGCGCAAAACCAGGGATGGGCACTTGCTGGTTGAGTTAGCCAAAGGTGCGGGATCTGTAGTAGAAGCCCAGAAATTGTCGTCGGCCATAGCCACCAGGTTGGATGATGCGGTTGGAGGAGTGTCACAGCTTAGCCAGTTTACTGTTGTTGAGATTGTTGACCTCGACGCAGTGACGACTGAGGGTGAGGTTCTTTCGGCATTGCGGGCGGCAATACCCGGATCCGAAGACGACCAAGCTGCAAATTGCGAACGACAGGCAGTTCAAATCACTGGCCTTTGGTCCACCAGGTCCGGCCAGCAAATTGCTACCGCCAGAATGACTAGAGCTTCTGCCGCTATTGTAACTCGCGTCCCTATTGGATGGACAATGTGCCGCGTTCGTCCTAGGCGTCCTGAACCCAAAAGTGCTTTAGATGTCACGGATTCGGTCATCGGAGTGATAATTGCTCCGAGCCCGACTTATCGTTGAATTGCAGACGCTGTGGAGAACCAGGACACGAACTTAAAGACTGTTTGGCGGACAAGGACCGATGTGTTGCATGTGAGAGAGCAGGCATTGAACGTTTTGAACATAAGCCAGGTTCAGGTATGTGCAAAGCCAGGAAGGAGGCGCTCAAGTTACTTGCTGGGCACAATTCGCAAGCGCAGTCTTGGCGGGAAGCCAGCGGAGATGGATCACGCTCGAAGCAATGATTCACTGCTTGCAAATCAACCTCCACACCGACTGGGCTGCCCAACAGCTACTTTCCCGAACCGTGCTGAACATGGACATTGGCCTCCTCATCCTCAGTGAGCACAACAGATCCCCATGTAACCACTCCAGCTGGGCATCTAGTTCTGACGGGAGATGCTCAATAACACTGACCACCATTGCGGGCATTGTGGCGGAGGAGACTGGTTCTGGCCCGGGCTTTGCATGGCTCCGATTTGGGAATGTTAGAGCATTCAGCTGCTACTGGACCCCCAACGACGACTCTGCTGAGGACCGCCTGAATGCCTTTAAGAGATTCCTGGATGGTCTTGACCAAGCTATACGACAGGGGGAAAGAGAGAATGAAACTCTCCTGGTTGCTGGTGACTTTAATGCTAAGTCCACGTACTGGGGCTCTAGTGTAGATGATAGTAAAGGAGAAGCTCTTGAATCCTTTGCCGCAAGTCTTGGACTCTGGACCAACAACGTCGGAAGCCACCCTACCTTCCAGAGAGGGGCGTCTTCTTCGGTCATTGATGTAACCTTCTCGGGCCCGGGCCCCTACGAGGTAGTGGACTGGGAGGTCCTCGATGACTATTCCGGTAGCGACCACAACTACATCACATTCAACCTCATTCCCTACTCGCGAACACTTAACGATAACGTACCCATGGGACGGGGTGTACATCTAGGATGGGCCACACGTAAGCTCGATCATGCTGCGCTCTCTCAAAAGTTGGATGAGGGACCACCGGTTTTGGAGGAGCCTGCCTCGGTGGATAACGCAGCAGAGGTTCTCAACAACTATCTGGTTAATGCCTGCGATTCTTGTATGCCCAGAAGAGTCTACGGAGCCCACAAACGGAAAGCAGTTCATTGGTGGAACCATGAGATTGCCGATCTTAGAGCCAAATGCATAAGGAATAGGCGCATATATCTCAGAGTGGTTAAGAGACAAGGCCCTGATGGCAGTACAGCGGAAAAAATTGCCTTCAAAGAGGCACGCAAGGCTTTACGCGTTTCCATACGTAAGTCACAGAAGCTTAGCTGGGCTGCTCTTTGCGCATCGGTAGATAACGATCCCTGGGGTGTGCCATACAGAATTGTTTCGGGGCGGCTGGGCAGACAGCCACCAGGTTTAGCTGCAATAGGACGCGAAAAAGAGATTGCTGATCACCTATTTCCCACTATGCCAATTATCAATTGGCGACGTGTGCCGATGGATAGCCAAGTAGATCCTAGCTTTCCAACCACCACTGCCGAAGGTTACAACTTAAATCATGGTAATGAGTGCCCACCTTTCACCACAGAGGAGTCCAGGCTAACAGTCTCACGACTGTCAAGGGGTAAAGCGACCGGGCTGGATGAGATTCCTAATGAGATGCTTTCGCTGATTGCCAATAGGTCCCCCGATATATTTGTTAAAATGTACAATAGATGTTTAAGCGAGTCAGTTTTTCCTGTTAGGTGGAAAAGGGTCAGACTCCTACTTCTTCATAAAGGACCGGACAAGCCAGTATCTAATCCATCTAGCTTTCGGCCTCTCTGCATGCTAGACACCACTGGGAAATTATTTGAGAGGATCCTCCTACTCAGTTTGGCTTCCGAAGGGGTTGTTCCACCGAGGACGCCATCAATAAGGTTCTTGACCTGGTTAAGTGGGCCAATCATGGACCCTCAAGAAATCAGGAACTATGCGTCCTAGTGGCACTCGACGTTCAGAATGCCTTCAACTCTGCGCCATGGAAGCACGTGGATGAGGCTCTTCGACGCAGAGGAGTCCCCCGATACCTCCTAAAAATTTTACGGTCATACATGGTGGATCGTACAATTACCATTAGAACACCCGATGGGAACAGCATTGACAGACCGGTCACAGGGGGTGTTCCGCAGGGGTCGGTCCTCGGCCCCACATTGTGGAATGTATTCTATGATGACATTCTCAGGATGGACGTTCCGGAGGGGGTTCAGCTTGTCGGCTTCGCAGATGACCTAGCCCTACTCGCAGTCGGAGAGACTTCAGACACCCTGGAAGAGGTGGTCAACTCCAAATTAGACGCTATTGATGGCTGGATGGGCGCTCACGGACTTCAACTAGCACGGCACAAGACAGAGGCCATCATGCTGACTAAGAAGTGGGCGTATCGGGATCCGGTGTTCGTTGTAGGGGGTCACACAGTTCCTTTGTTAAGGAAATTGCGATACCTGGGACTCCATCTGGACTCACACCTTACATTCAGTGGACACTTCACTACTGTTTCGGGGAAGGCGTCCCAGGCAGCGCTGGCTATAGGACGGCTCATGCCCAACCTTGGAGGACCCTCACAGGCTAAGAGAACGCTGCTAATGTCTGTGGTGAACAGCAGGCTGCTGTACGCCTGTCCAACGTGGGCGGAAAGAGCATGCAAGTACGCTATCTGTCGAAACCTTATGATCCGGGCACAGAGGATTGCGGCTCTCAGAGTCACGAGGGCGTACCGCACAGTCTCGGCTGAGGCAGCCTTATTCCTGGCGGGAACTCCTCCGGGTGATCTTCTTGCTTTGGAACGCAAAAGAGTCCGAAGTAAACTTGACGACCCGGACAGAGCTGATTCAAAGGATGAAATCCGGAGAGCAGAGCGAGACATCTTGCTTGCTGCCTGGTCGAACAGATGGAGTCGGGGCGTTAGAGGCGCCTGGACGCGCACGATTCTTCCGGAACTGATAAGATAGACGAAAAGATGCCCCAAAGACCTCACGTTTCATGTAACGCAGGCTCTTACTGGACACGGGTGTTTCAGGTACTACCTACACAGGATGAAGCGCGCCCCTGATGCGGCTTGCCTGTACTGCCAACACCCTGAGGACACTGCGGAACACACGATATTTGATTGTGCTTACTGGGATCCGCTTCGGCTGCCAGTGAAGATGTTTGTTGGTAACCGAAATATAACTCCGGGAGACGTCCAGGATTTGCTGTGCGGCCCCTCTGATGTCCCGTTCAGCGAGAACGACCGGCTACGGGCTGCCTCCCAACGTGCCACTCAGTCCTTTTATGACTTGGTTGACAACATTTTAAGCTGCAAGGAGCGTGATGAAAGGGTAGCTGAGGCCGAACGAAGAGCGAATGCAGTGGCAGCCGCTCCAACTGACTGACTTTATTATTTATTGTATCGCATTGTTTTGCATTGTATTGTACTTATTGTATTAATGTTTATTTTTAAGGTGAAGCAACCATAATTAGTTATGTGTTAAGAATGTGCATGCATTAACGTTTTTATTAAACATTAATAAACGATGGCAGCAGAGGAGTAGTAGTGTTCACACAGATCCTCCTCTGCTGTCGGTTCAAACGGAAAAAAAAAAAAAATATTATATTTTTAGTGAATAGTTGTTACAATATGACGAATGACAGCAATGATACAGACAGAGAACAACACGCCATTGCAAAACCGAAGAAAAAGGTCTTACAAACATACATTTTGTGATAGCTAGTTAAAATTATCAGAATTTATACCCTGGTTGGCAGAAAGTAAAAAAGGATTTTTTTTTATTACTGTAAAGTTTGTCAAGAAGATCATTCTGGAGGTATTTCTGCTGTCCATAAACATTCTTATTCTAATAAACACATCAAAGCTTTAAAATCAATCAAAAATCTTCAATCGATAAATCAAGCAATTCAAAGTAGTCGTGCTGTGAATATTCAGAATCAAAGTAAAGAAGTAGCAATCAGGGTTAGCATGTTTATAACAGAACACATTTCTTTAAGAACATCGTATCATTTAATTCAACTGTTAAGTTTTATATCCGGATACTGAAAGTATTACATCATTAACTTGGAATCGTACTAAGGCTACCAGCATTGTAACTAATGTGATTGGGAAGTATCAATTTGAAGAAGTATTAAAAAGAATGACGGTTCAGAAATTCTCATTATTAATAGATGAATCATCTGATAAAGGTTCAACTAAATATTTGGATATAGTCACACGTATGGTATATAATATTAGTTTAATAGTAAAAGATGAAATTGTTTCCTCAATACCTGTTTTTAATGCAACAGCCCAAAACATTTTTGATGTATTAATACATTTTTTTTATAAAAAAATGTGTGAATTTTCTGAGTTTCAAAGTTTTATTAAAGCAAAACCTAATAAACTGTTACAACCAAATCAAACAAGATGGTTATCTCTTTTTTCTTGTGTTAAAAGAATAATTGACCAATATTCAGCGGTTGAACTTTATTTTCATGAACAACATCTTATAGATAAAAAAGCATATCCAATTTACTCTCCAAATTATCTAATCCTTTAAATAAACTAAATTTATATTTTTTAGAATATAGTTTACCGATTTTAAATAATTTGACTTTGGAATTCCAATCGGTAAAACTTAAGATACATACTATTTATTTTAAAACGGAATCTGCATTTAAAACTATTTTAGAATGTTATATTGATGAAAATTATTTAAGAAATAATGATATATCTGTAGTACAATATAGAAACCCAGCTAATCCATGTAATTTATATTATATAACTTATTTATATACTATCTATATTACTATGCTAATGCATTCTACATATTTAGTACATGTATATTATTGTATCGTTTTATCTTGTTTATGTACATTAATTGTCGAGCCGTAATAGTTTGTACTAATGGCTAAATACAAAAAAAAAATATTTTTTTACAAATTAACAAACGTAAGGTTTTGAATAAAAAATGTACACAATCTAAATATGTAACACATGTACACACAATATAAACACTTACATTGTGTAAGTATATAAAAATATTATAAATTAATTAAGTAAAGTATTACATAAAATTATTATTTTAAAACTCAAAATAACCAATAACATTATTTGTATAAAATTGTATTTAAAAGTATTAGGTATACTATTTATATTAAATTATTATTTTGAGACGAGTACCAGCATGAAGTAATAAATATCGATTTTAAGTTTTCGAATTATTGCAAGAAAATCCAATATTTGTCGATAACTCATCGATGTACATTATAATGGATTACTTACGATTAACAGTAGATATTTTTATACGCGTAAAATCTACAAATTGTAGAATATGCAACATTTATACAACTATAAAGAAATATGCATTTTCGTTCAAATATGCAAAAATATGGAAAAAAAAAACTAACCATAGAATCTACACATTACAAAACGTCGACATTTATAATCAAAATTATAGAATATAGGTAAATTATGGAATAATATGCATTAGCATATAAATCCGGGCCCTAGTTATGAGTATGAAAAATATAAAATATCACAAAAAACCAACGAGGGTTGTAGTTTGGTCCGCGACAACGGACGTCCACGCGTGACGTTATTTTTGCGTGTAAATCTTGCGACCGCAAGTATCACATCTATCAACTGGATCAACGCCCGCGTCGTCCAATTTGGATCACCTCCATATCATCGTCAACCTCCGCACGCACATAAATGGTGTCATCGACCTTATCGTCAAAATCGACGATAGTGCGAGGGTCGCAATAAACGCCCGTAGTCTCCAAGGTTTATATATCATACTCCATAAACCTGTGGTGGGCCACATAAGACTCTGTGCACGGGCGCAGAGTGACATCTGGTTGTTCGCCTCAACTGACTCAAGTCAAAAACTTTGCGCAGTCCCATTTTATTATGTGGTCCCATCCCATCGTCGTGTTATCATCGAACTACCCGGTTATCAGATCGTACACACGATATCATTTGTTATTGTTTATTATTCGTCACCATATTCCACGTACTATTTGTTTTATTTTGTCGTCTCCGACGTACATTAAATATATTATTATTCGATTTGTCGCAGCCGATCGTATGTGATCGTGCTTATTTTACTAACCCTAGTTTAAGCTATTTTTTTGCAGAACGCGTGCAATAAATCGTTTTGTACATTGTTATATATATATATATATATATATATATATATTAGGGTGTTCCTTAGCACAGATGATGAGAAAAAAATATCATAAAATGTTTGGTCTCACCCCCTAATATTGTGCCTATATGTATCAAAATGAACTACAAAAAGTTTTGGTTCGATCAGATAAGGTTAACCCGTGCCGACTTATGATTTAAGTTTGAACTTACTACATTTTTCAATATTTACGAAAATTTTCGAAATTTTCGTAAATATTTCGTTATATATCGATATTTTTAATACTACATATTTTAAAGTAAATTAAATTTGCTATAACTTTTATTTTATTACATTTTTTCATATCTCCAATGGTTCGTGAAGTATTTCGACTTGACTCCAAAAAACCACAATTTAGGTATTTTTTCATAATTATGAATTATTGTGCGGGCTAAAATAATTTTTACAAAACTCCCATATTTTCTATAAAGTTATTTTATGTATTTTTGCCTTCATATTATCGCTGGTAATATAACAATCACAATACAAGTATAATGTTCACAATAATAATATATTAATCTAATCTCTTTCACCTGATTATTTCTCTATATTTCCGTACATAAAAATTAAATATCAATAGATTAGATAGTACCTATTCGTATGGTTAATTATTTTGATATTACGTTTTAATAGCAAGATAAGTCTGGTTCTTATTTTGGTACAATTGTACCTTATTATTAATGTTAGTTTGATCGTAATATCTGTTTAGTGAAGATCTAACATTTACCGTCGTTTGTCGTTGTATGATTTCAAATTGATCCCGTTTTTTATTATTATAAATAAAAAAATGTCAAAAAAACTGAGAAGTGATCATCAAATATTTTTAATCGGGTCTGAAGAGACACAAATTCATGGTTCTAAGGTTCCATCAAACGGTCAAATGCTTTCAGTATTCTTTTACAATATGCGAACTGTTAACCTTGTTGTTAGGGAAAGTGCAGCGTTGGCTGTGCGTGAATGTTGTATTTTTTGGGAAAAAGCAAGGATTCCTATTCGAGCGATTCAACATTGCATTGACAAATTAATTAATTTATATAATGAATGGCGCAGTCTCCAAAAAAATTCTACAAAAGTAGGTGAGTCATATAGATTAAAAGAATACGATTTTAAAAATAAATTAAATTTGTTGTTCGATATTGCTCATTCCGATGCTTTAAAATTTATAAAAATTGACGTTGATAGACAATTTTTATTGAACCAACGTTTGCCCGGACGTCCAGGATGTCTCTTAGGTAAAGATATTACAGGAACAGTAAAAGAAAATAGGAACGTTCAACGAAAGTTGAATGAATCAAATAGAAAAGATAATTATAATAAAGATCGTCCCTCAACTTCGTCATTAAATTTTATTCAATTTGATAGTACTTCAGAAAATGAGAGTCCAGAAAGTAGTGATTCATCAGAATTAGAGATGAATATTTCACTAGAAATAGAAAAAAAAAAATGCCGAGGAAAAATTAATTTTATTACACCAAAACTAGCCGGAGCTTTAGATAGGTGCCAGTTAAGCATACGGGATGCAGTATATGTTCTTCAAGCTACTTTAGAAGCCTTAAATTTTAATGTTGAGGAATATGTTATAAATAAAACTTCTATACATAGGTGTCGAGAAATATATCGTCGCGAGAGCAGTGAACTAATTAAATTACGATTTAAAGAATCTGCACCTAATTACGTGGTTGTACATTGGGATGGGAAATTATTACCAGACACTAAAATGAGAAATACAACTGTAGAACGACTACAAATTGTGATAACAAGTACGAATATCGAGCATATTATAAATGTTCCGCAGGCTACAGCTGTGTGTAATGCATTACAAGAATGGGGATTATGTGATATTGTTCAGGCATTGTGTTGTGATACAACTGCATCCAATACAGGACGCTTAAATGGAGCATGTATTTTAATTGAACAAAAACTCGGTAAAGACCTATTATATCTTCCTTGTAGGCATCATATTTATGAGCTAATTTTGAGATCTGTTTTTTAAATAAAAATACCAGAAGTTACATCAAGCCCAGCTATTCCATTATTTAAAAATTTTCAAAAACAATGGCATAAATTAGATATTAACAAATATAACATTGGAATTGAAGATCAGGCATGTGGTGCTGCTTTAGAAAATGTGAAAGAAGATATTCTGAATTTTGTTAAAAGTAAATTAGAAACTAAACGTCCTCGTGGAGATTATCGTGAATTTTTGGAGTTAATATTTATTTTTATTGGCGGTAATTTGGAAAATAAAATTAAAATGCATCCTCCCGGAGCCATGCATCAAGCCCTGTGGATAGGCACGAGCAATTTATTGTTTAAAAATATTTTTGTTTAGAAGCCAATACAATATTTCCGACTTAACAAAAAAAGCAATCGGTGAAATTTGTGTTTTTATTATTAAATTTTACATCAAAGCTTGGTTTACTTGTCCATTACAATAAGTTCCCAAATCAAGACTTACAATTTATAAAAGATATGAAATTATATGAAGTATTTGATAGAGAAATATCTAGAGTATCAATTCAAAAATTATGCAACCATTTGTGGTATTTAACTGAAGAGGCTGCTGCATTATCTTTCTTTGATGATTCTATACCACTAGAGGTAAAGCGTCAGATGGTAAAAGCCTTAAAAAAAAAAAGCGACAAAATATCCAGCCAAACGATTGATAATTAAACCAAACCAAATAGATGATAAATTTATTGGTAAGTAAATAAACATTAAGTTTAAAAAATATATTGAATACGTTTAATAATTCATAAAATAAAAAATAAGCAATTAATTATATTTAATATTATAATTTTTATAGATAAAAATATTGACACATTTATAACAGAAGAAAGCTTAAAACTATTTTCCCGATTGACATTGATAACATTGATAACGGATTCTTAAAACATGATCCGACTTCCTGGGAATCTAGTGAAAGTTACATAAATGGTAAAAAAATTATTAATTCATTAAAAATAGTTAACGGTACTACAGAGAGAGCCGTTAAGTTGATGGAAGAATACAATTCTACACTCACATTAGATGAAGAACAAAAACAATTTATACTAAAATGTGTACAAGAACATCGGAAAATTTATCCAGATTGTAAAAAAAGCACCTTACAACAACACACACAAATGCATACACTTGCTCGCCGGCTTCTTGTGCAGCCCTCTCGCACAGTTAGATAATAGGTCAATTCACTCTAATATCAAAATTAAAAGCACACTATTGAAATTGGTAAACGAAAATTCACCATGTCGTAAGTGTGCAAGACGAAGACAACACATGTGGGTGTAACGTACTCTTAATCAGAGACGATAAAAGTCAAATGTTTTCATCTTATATACATAATTTTTTCAGAAAATGTTTATACTTCAAAAAAGCATTCATTTTAATATGAACATTAACATTTTTTGACGAATGAGCGGTTTCAGCAAGTAAAAGATTTATTTGGGTACACCAATTATGTAACATAAGATAGTATTATTTTACCAATCAAATCAATGATCCCCTGAATTAGTAGAACATTGTATTTAGACATTTTAAATTATATTTACCACCAAGATATTAGTCTCTACTTAATGTAAGTTGATGATTAATAAGTACGTACAGATTCTGTACAAATTTGGGGCGATCAAAAAACGGAATATTTTTAAGAAAAGTCGTGTTGAGCATTTTATAATGTAGCCAACTATGAAACTTATTATTTGTTTTCCAATTGAATTACAACTAAATTTTACATTCAATTGTCTATCGGACACATGATTTACTATATTATCTATCACGACGTTTTGACTAATTTAAATATTAGTAAAAGTTTTAAATACTCTGCAAATAAATTAGATCCAAAATATTTTTTATAGTTATTCTTGTTGAATGACTTAGCATTCGATTATTTAATAATAACGTCTTCTATACTGAAGAAAATATCATATATTTAGGATCCGTCTGAAATCCTGTTGAATTCAAATAGGTTAGAGTCAATGTAACATGATTTACAGTGTATTTTGGAATTTGAAATTAAATCTTCAGCTAAATAAAATATAAATAGAGAAGTTTCTTTTTTAATTATCATAAATGATTTTTTTTATAAATTAAGTAAATAATGAATCATCAATTTGTAGTGTTTTAAATTTAAGGTCATTTTCCAATGGGATAATGGGCGTTAAGCACTGACTGCGGACTAAGATATAATGAACTGGACAAGACACCCATATTACCAGGCCGCCAAATGTTTAGTAGAGTCTTGTTAGGTGGCGGGGGGGGGGAGCAATTATGTATCTAGCGCTACCTATATTATTCGTTATTTTTACCTTCTTGTTTTGAAGTGATAATTACAACAATTTCGATGTCACAATTATTGTAGTACCATTTATGGTGATACAATTATTATTACAATAACGTTATAGGTGTTATATAATAATTCATAGTTTAAAAATTAATTGCAAAGCAAAACAGACAAATTTAAATTTAACATACGAGTTTACTTATTTATGATCTATAGTGCCTATTTAATATGTTCTCCAATTGATACCGAATAATTTGTATGCCACAATAATTGTTAATTAACACTGAAGACAACGTTGTTGATACAGATTGTCCAATTCCGTTGTTTTAATTATTTATTCTTATTTTTAGTAATAACTTAATATTATCCTCAATGAAATAACCCACACTGTTATATTATAATAACATTTGTCGTTATATTATTCTTATATGTGAACATTTTGAGTTTTTCAATTTTAACCGTACAACTATTATAATCATTATAATATTTTCGTATTGTTTCTAAATGTTATTCGTCAAAATTATGATATAAAAATCATGTTTCATAGTTTAAATGAAATCTCAAAAAGGTTTATAATAAACAGGTAAATTCATATTGTCATTTTAAAAACAATGGTATAAAAATCATGTCAGATACCTAGGTACTTTAAACGGTGTATCAGTTAGGCTTTTGTACCCATATGATAGTTTATCATAAGCAGGTAAAATGGTATTGTTACTTTAACGGACAATATTTCAAAACTAGAAAATTAATATTTAAAATGTTGTTACGAATACCTTTTAAGAGATGCGGAGAATCATAAAAGTGAACAACCTTGATTCGTTCTACACCACAATCGATTTCATAAAACTTGTCAGTGTAATATTCATTTTGGCGCAAATAGAACGCTTTTGTTTCATTGATTAGTACATTAATAGCAGCTGTGTTTGTAGTACCTTGATCACATAAAGTTGGTACCAGCAACTCGAAGGCCATTCGAATGCACTGCCTTTTAGTAGGTACCTTTAGTTTTAATTTGATTCGCCAAGTCGTATCGTTTTGTTGAGCTTTCACAAAAAGTACGTACATGAAATAGGTTGTTTGAATTTTTTTTCGTTATACCTTTTATCATCAATACCAAGCTATAATCATCAAAACGTTGGATACGGTCTAATCCATTATCCTCGAATCCAACAGTGCAGCCAACGTTGTCATCGTACTATAACTGTGGTCCTAGGCCCACTTCATCAAATACAATATTTTTTTTTCTTTGAAAGATTTTACATTCTCTGTTAAAACATTGAAAAGAGGTTTGTCTAATCCGATGCTTATGGAAACTTGGGATATAGCAATGTTGATGCGGTCTTGCGTGGCGATAATATAAAAAGAATTTATTGTTTTTTGGGAAAAGTCAAGAATACCAAAAAAATTAGATTGTCATATGTAAACTAAAAATAAAAAAACAAAAAGACAAATAAATTAATTTAAAAATCTTTAGATGACATTTTTGACATTGTTGATGCTGTTGCTTTATATCTTGTGTCAGTTTTGGAAGACAAACAATTTTTAATGGCCCATTGATAGAAAAGTAAACGGGGTGGTATATGATTTCAATTGACAAAAAAATTGTGTACAACATAAAAACGTACAGCACTTAGAAAATAAAAGTAAGAAACTAGGTAAAAAAACAAAGTGTGAAAAGTTGTCGAATTCAAATTTTTTAGAAGAACTAAATACATACAAGTGAAACTGAAATAAGTTCTAGGGCCCGCACTATTATGACTTTTTGTCTCCCCAGAGAGCTAGTAATACCATCGCACGCCGTCTATGTTATTTTAATGATATAAAAATACTACTCAAATAAAATTTCTCGGGTACGCACTAAGTACAATAAATTGTAAGCATATTCCGGCCTGTGTAATAATTGAATAGTAGAGCTGATGAAAATGCTCCACAAGTTGGCCATTATCACTGATTATAGGCGACATTTAATGTACGATGAATTGTAGTAAATAACATTATAATATCATAAAAAATGTTAAACTTTTATTTGTGTAAATTAAAATGTGGTTTACGTCAGACAATTATTCATATCTAAATAACCTCATTTAGTACCCAAATGTTTGGCTTGCCGAGAGATAATTATACAAATTATACCATTTAAATGAGACATTATTAGAATTAATGTAAATATATTATATTACATATATTATTATTATTATTATTATTATCAATGCCAAGTATAATTATTATTCAAAAGGTAAACCGTAGAAATTTGGTATATGCTCCGGACGAATGCGTTTAGTATCACACTTTGGTTTTTGGCATGGTGTTTCTGTAAAATAAACGAATAATAATAGTCAAATTAGGTATGTTCACAATTTAACAATAAAACTCAATATTATAAATCAAGTTGGGGCACATACCGTGCAATTGTAAACATCAAATAAATGGCCACATGTAGATTTTATTACATCGATTAGAATGAGAAAACATTAATTAGCATTATTTATTTTATAAGATATCAACGTTTGTCAGTTATACCGGATAGATTTTTCGAAAAATGTAAACTTATTAAAATATAGTAAAATAACCGTGTACATTTGGTATTAAACAAGTACAATGAGTTCTACTAAATAATATGGATCAATGGTTTATAAAATTAGCCGTTTATTGGAGTGTTCTAATCTTATATAACTTTATAAACCCGATTTCATTTTCGAACTAAACACTAATCGGTGTATGTGTCGTGCGCAAACAGTTGGAGATGTGTAGAATAAAATGTGCACAAAATACGGTTTCAGTTTCAGGCTGATATGAAAAATTACAAGACATTCACAATTCTAATCTAAATTGATAGTTTTTTTTCCCCGTTTTAAAATATGTATTCTTAATGATATTTTAATCACCCATACGTATAAATGTATAAAGATAAAGGTATTTGTGGAATGCTACCGATTAATAGAATCAAAACGACCTACCTGTTCCAATGTGATCACATTATCGGAACTCACTGTAAAATGAAAATTAAGACGGATTTTGCAATTTGGTTAGAGAAATATTTTATTTATACACCGACAGACTAAACACAAAACATTTACCTAATTAATATTATTTTCTATCTTGTCTACATTCATGTATCAATGTAACCAAGTTTAACATTTATCCATTTCATGTGTTAATGGAAACGATATTTACCAATAACTGTGACTTCAGCTGTACCAATTGTGTTCCGAGCTTTACATGTGTACTTTCCGTATCGATCATAATCAATTTCGTTAAAATTTAAAGACGAAAAGGTAAGCTGGTGTTCAGTGGTCTTTTCCATAATTCTGAATCTTAAAAATAACCCACATTAAATGTCGACGTAACAATACAAACGTTTTCAAAGTACCTAGTCAAACGGTTTAGTATACCTTTTGTTGTTATCGCCGATTAGTATAACTCCATTATATAGCCAATCAATTTTCGGAGCTGGATAAGCTTCTACAAGACATTGGACATCCATGTCTTGCTTCAAAGGATCACTGTGAGTATACATAATTTTCGAAGCCGTTATGACTGGGGCAAATTCTACACGAAAGTCGACAATGTGCCGTACACCTTCGCCAACACTATTCACCGCATCGCAGAGATAAATTCCACGGTAATCTTTTGTTACGTTACGAAAGTGTAAGACATTACCTCTGGAAAAACGAAATTTTATTTATTTACGTAAATAATTAATCTGTATATTCAATTAAAAAAATTTCGCTTATCCTTCTCCGTTGAGATACCTATAAAACTGTCCTCCCGTAGTTAAAATTCCATTATATTGTCGACTCC
This sequence comes from Rhopalosiphum maidis, assembly GCF_003676215.2. Taxonomy (NCBI): domain Eukaryota; kingdom Metazoa; phylum Arthropoda; class Insecta; order Hemiptera; family Aphididae; genus Rhopalosiphum; species Rhopalosiphum maidis. The sequence continues at coordinate 61,507,877 of NC_040879.1, read as the reverse complement.
AGGAAACCCTTGGTTCAGGAAATCCGTCAGCATAACATTCTAGTCTCGACGGTAGACCTTCTCTCGCGATCATTATGGTGGAAGACGAAGACAATTTTAAAATGACCGGAGACCGATTGACTTCTAACTGAACATCTGCAGATGTATTGGTGTCGCCGTCGACATCATCACACATCACTACACAGCGATATAAAGCTACATCGTTATTATGTATATTCGTAATCTGGAAAATAAATCATTTCCAAAATTCGTTAGAAAAAAATAAATCATGTCGATAGCGCTAGGTTTAAAAATATATATATATATATATCTAACTACGTACCTTAAATGTTCGACTACTGCTTTCGGTTCCAATGAAAACTCCTAATGAAAATCTTGAATCTCTAACAATAAGATTATTACCAATTGATAGAACAACAGTTTTAGTAGGATCTTCTTTCTCAAATTTAAGCCATGCGACAGGAAATCTGCTAGCATTGAAAACTGAACAATTCATTTCTATAGTTCCACCGATATCTTTTACAGCTGTTTGTGTACTCTGGGGATGGGCTAAAATTTAAATTTAAATTTTAGAATTTATTATTTGATTTTCAACATCATTATTTATAATATATTTTAATAACTAAGCTATACCCATTATAATGTATTAAATAGGCATAATAAAGTTTAAAAGCATTGTTACATACATTTAATGTTGAAAATCAAACACGTTATGACACGTACGTATGTTGATTATTTTGTATTCCATAAGTATGATTTCCAAGTAGAAATTCAAACATAAATTTGTTAAAAAGTAACGTCTTTGTAACTAATTACATTACACAGTAACAAATAAACAATAAAAACTTATTCGTTTTGTATTTAAGTAACGATAAAGTACCTAATCTATAATATTTTATTTTGTAAGTTTTTGTACGTACGGCAGTCACTAGGTATTGTAAAATTATTCAACTGAAAACAGACATTCACTCTAATTAGTCTTAAAATTACCTAGTTGATAAATAGTCGTAAGATAACAAACGATGAGCTTAAAGTAATTCCCCCGAGATACTGTCATAGAAATGAAATGCTTGTTTTTAAAATAGTTAACCGTACATAAACGGGTAAGATTCATGTGCAGTAAACTGCACATTAAATAATATTACTTTCAAGCTATACAAATTATAAAAAGCGAAGTTTCTTTTTTATTTATCATAAATGGTTTATTTTCTATAAATTAAGTAAATAATGATTCATCGATTAAACGTGTTTGAAATTTTAGGTGTTCAAATTCGCAGCCACCGGTTATACTGGTTACCTTAATAATATTAATCATAAACATTAAAACATTGGTTTTCACACCGGTGTTATGTACAACAGTATATAAAATCAAGGCCACTTGGATACTATGAGTGCAAATTAATGTACCTAAAGAATGCCGGGCTCAATTTACTAAGCCTATTCTTCACTGAATACGCAAATTGCGATCGACCAACGCGAATAGTTATTTCAACATAATGGATACCTAAGATTTGATTTTCAGATATAAAATAATTTAATTGATTACAAATCAGACAATTTCAGTAGAACAATTTTTCAAGTGACACATTCCACAATAAGCTTCTTCTTTTTTTTTTAACAAATAGCCGTTTCCAATAGTTGGCATAATAATTAATGACGCATTTTGTACCTAATCATTGATCGAGTGCGAAGTTTTTACTTCTGAAGTCGTCCGTAACTTAGAAGATATGAATTAATTAGAAAAAACCCGATAAAGCACATTAAATGATAATATTATTGTTTATTGTTATATTGTTACTTGCGAACCTTACGATCATTATTATTCTCGGTTATCTTAAACAAAATAATTACATATAAATCAATTATCATTTACCTATCTACCAACCTACAAGGAAATCAATAGTTTTATAATATTTTAACACTACCCGTTAAATTTCTTATATCTAATATACCAACTTACGCAGTACCCAGCTACGTCTTTAAAAATACAGCAACAAATTTTTCACACCCGTACAGATAAACATGTGGTAATTTTGGTTTATGATTAATATATTTTACATTTATACTAACTATTCAGACGTACTCACCGTGGTGGATGAATATAACGACGAAGAAAACTCCGTAAACAGTCTTCATCTCGTGTCCTTTACGTGAACCGGTGGGCGGAGAAGAGAACAATAAACTGTTATTCGAATGAACGAGATAAAATTTTGAAAAAAGATTCGAAAGTAGTCTTGCGCGGTTATGCCAAATCACTGTTGCAAAGCTACAAGAATTTCGATGGGTTAATGGGCGTTAAGCACTGACTGCGGACTAAGATATAATGAACTGGACAAGACACCCATATTACCAGGCCGCCAAATGTTTAGTAGAGTCTTGTTAGGTGGCGGGGGGGGGAGCAATTATGTATCTAGCGCTACCTATATTATTCGTTATTTTTACCTTCTTGTTTTGAAGTGATAATTACAACAATTTCGATGTCACAATTATTGTAGTACCATTTATGGTGATACAATTATTATTACAATAACGTTATAGGTGTTATATAATAATTCATAGTTTAAAATTAATTGCAAAGCAAACAGACAAATTTAAATTTAACATACGAGTTTACTTATTTATGATCTATAGTGCCTATTTAATATGTTCTCCAATTGATACCGAATAATTGTATGCCACAATAATTGTTAATTAACACTGAAGACAACGTTGTTGATACAGATTGTCCAATTCCGTTTGTTTAATTATTTATTCTTATTTTTAGTAATAACTTAATATTATCCTCAATGAAATAACCCACACTGTTATATTATAATAACATTTGTCGTTATATTATTCTTATATGTGAACATTTGAGTTTTTCAATTTTAACCGTACAACTATTATAATCATTATAATATTTTCGTATTGTTTCTAAATGTTATTCGTCAAAATTATGATATAAAAATCATGTTTCATAGTTTAAATGAAATCTCAAAAAGGTTTATAATAAACAGGTAAATTGATATTGTCATTTTAAAAACAATGGTATAAAAATCATGTCAGATACCTAGGTACTTTAAACGGTGTATCAGTTAGGCTTTTGTACCCATATGATAGTTTATCATAAGCAGGTAAAATGGTATTGTTACTTTAACGGACAATATTTCAAAACTAGAAAATTAATATTTAAAATGTTGTTACGAATACCTTTTAAGAGATGCGGAGAATCATAAAAGTGAACAACCTTGATTCGTTCTACACCACAATCGATTTCATAAAACTTGTCAGTGTAATATTCATTTTGGCGCAAATAGAACGCTTTTGTTTCATTGATTAGTACATTAATAGCAGCTGTGTTTGTAGTACCTTGATCACATAAAGTTGGTACCAGCAACTCGAAGGCCATTCGAATGCACTGCCTTTTAGTAGGTACCTTTAGTTTTAATTTGATTCGCCAAGTCGTATCGTTTTGTTGAGCTTTCACAAAAAGTACGTACATGAAATAGGTTGTTTGAATTTTTTTTCGTTATACCTTTTATCATCAATACCAAGCTATAATCATCAAAACGTTGGATACGGTCTAATCCATTATCCTCGAATCCAACAGTGCAGCCAACGTTGTCATCGTACTATAACTGTGGTCCTAGGCCCACTTCATCAAATACAATATTTTTTTTTCTTTGAAAGATTTTACATTCTCTGTTAAAACATTGAAAAGAGGTTTGTCTAATCCGATGCTTATGGAAACTTGGGATATAGCAATGTTGATGCGGTCTTGCGTGGCGATAATATAAAAAGAATTTATTGTTTTTGGGAAAAGTCAAGAATACCAAAAAATTAGATTGTCATATGTAAACTAAAAATAAAAAAACAAAAGACAAATAAATTAATTTAAAAAATCTTTAGATGACATTTTTGACATTGTTGATGCTGTTGCTTTATATCTTGTGTCAGTTTGGAAGACAAACAATTTTTAATGGCCCATTGATAGAAAAGTAAACGGGGGTGGTATATGATTTCAATTGACAAAAAATTGTGTACAACATAAAAACGTACAGCACTTAGAAAATAAAAGTAGAAACTAGGTAAAAAAACAAAGTGTGAAAAGTTGTCGAATTCAAATTTTTTAGAAGAACTAAATACATACAAGTGAAACTGAAATAAGTTTCTAGGGCCCGCACTATTATGACTTTTTGTCTCCCCAGAGAGCTAGTAGTACCATCGCACGCCGTCTATGTTATTTTAATGATATAAAATACTACTCAAATAAAATTCTCGGGTACGCACTAAGTACAATAAATTGTAAGCATATTCGGCCTGTGTAATAATTGAATAGTAGAGCTGATTGAAAATGCTCCACAAGTTGGCCATTATCACTGATTATAGGCGACATTTAATGTACGATGAATTGTAGTAAATAACATTATAATATCATAAAAAATGTTAAACTTTTATTTGTGTAAATTAAAATGTGGTTTACGTCAGACAATTATTCATATCTAAATAACCTCATTTAGTACCCAAATGTTTGGCTTGCCGAGAGATAATTATACAAATTATACCATTTAAATGAGACATTATTAGAATTAATGTAAATATATTATATTACATATATTATTATTATTATTATTATTATCAATGCCAAGTATAATTATTATTCAAAAGGTAAACCGTAGAAATTTGGTATATGCTCCGGACGAATGCGTTTAGTATCACACTTTGGTTTTTGGCATGGTGTTTCTGTAAAATAAACGAATAATAATAGTCAAATTAGGTATGTTCACAATTTAACAATAAAACTCAATATATAAATCAAGTTGGGGCACATACCGTGCAATTGTAAACATCAAATAAATGGCCACATGTAGATTTTATTATATCGATTAGAATGAGAAAACATTAATTAGCATTATTTATTTTATAAGATATCAACGTTTGTCAGTTATACCGGATAGATTTTTCGAAAAATATAAACTAATTTAATTGATTACAAATCAGACAATTTCAGTAGAACAATTTTTCAAGTGACACATTCCACAATAAGCTTCTTCTTTTTTTTTTAACAAATAGCCGTTTCCAATAGTTGGCATAATAATTAATGACGCATTTGGTACCTAATCATGATCGAGTGCGAAGTTTTTACTTCTGAAGTCGTCCGTAAATTAGAAGATATGAATTAATTAGAAAAAAACCCGATAAAGCACATTAACTGATAATATTATTGTTTATTGTTATATTGTTACTTGCGAACCTTACGATCATTATTATTCTCGGTTATCTTAAACAAAATAATTACATATAATCAATTATCATTTACCTATCTACCAACCTACAAGGAAATCAATAGTTTTATAATATTTTAACACTACCCGTTAAATCTTCTTATATCTAATATACCAACTTACGCAGTACCCAGCTACGTCTTTAAAAAGACAGCAACAAATTTTTCACACCCGTACAGATAAACATGTGGTAATTTTGGTTTATGATTAATATATTTTACATTTATACTAGACTATTCAGACGTACTCACCGTGGTGGATGAATATAACGACGAAGAAAACTCCGTAAACAGTCTTCATCTCGTGTCTTACGTGAACCGGTGGGCGGAGAAGAGAACAATAAACTGTTATTCGAATGAACGAGATAAAATTTTGAAAAAAGATCGAAAGTAGTCTTGCGCGGTTATGCCAAATCACTGTGCAAAGCTACAAGAATTTCGATGGGTTAAGGGCGTTAAGCACTGACTGCGGACTAAGATATAATGAACTGGACAAGACACCCATATTACCAGGCCGCCAAATGTTTAGTAGAGTCTTGTTAGGTGGCGGGGGGGGGGAAGCAATTATGTATCTAGCGCTACTATATTATTCGTTATTTTTACCTTCTGTTTTGAAGTGATAATACACAATTTCGATTGTCACAATTATTGTAGTACCATTTATGGTGATACAATTATTATACAATAACGTTATAGGTGTATATAATAATCATAGTTTAAAAATAATTGCAAAGCAAAACAGACAAATTTAAATTTAACATACGAGTTTACTTATTTATGATCTATAGTGCCTATTTAATATGTTCTCCAATTGATACCGAATAATTTGTATGCCACAATAATTGTTAATTAACACTGAAGACAACGTTGTTGATACAGATTGTCAATTCCGTTGTTTTAATTATTTATTCTTATTTTAGTAATAACTTAATATTATCCTCAATGAAATAACCCACACTGTTATATTATAATAACATTTGTCGTTATATTATTCTTATATGTGAACATTTTGAGTTTTTCAATTTTAACCGTACAACTATTATAATCATTATAATATTTTCGTATTGTTTCTAAATGTTATTCGTCAAAATTATGATATAAAAATCATGTTTCATAGTTTAAATGAAATCTCAAAAAGGTTTATAATAAACAGGTAAATTGATATTGTCATTTTAAAAACAATGGTATAAAAATCATGTCAGATACCTAGGTACTTTAAACGGTGTATCAGTTAGGCTTTTGTACCCATATGATAGTTTATCATAAGCAGGTAAAATGGTATTGTTACTTTAACGGACAATATTTCAAAACTAGAAAATTAATATTTAAAATGTTGTTACGAATACCTTTTAAGAGATGCGGAGAATCATAAAAGTGAACAACCTTGATTCGTTCTACACCACAATCGATTTCATAAAACTTGTCAGTGTAATATTCATTTTGGCGCAAATAGAACGCTTTTGTTTCATTGATTAGTACATTAATAGCAGCTGTGTTTGTAGTACCTTGATCACATAAAGTTGGTACCAGCAACTCGAAGGCCATTCGAATGCACTGCCTTTTAGTAGGTACCTTTAGTTTTAATTTGATTCGCCAAGTCGTATCGTTTTGTTGAGCTTTCACAAAAAGTACGTACATGAAATAGGTTGTTTGAATTTTTTTCGTTATACCTTTTATCATCAATACCAAGCTATAATCATCAAAACGTTGGATACGGTCTAATCCATTATCCTCGAATCCAACAGTGCAGCCACGTTGTCATCGTACTATAACTGTGGTCCTAGGCCCACTTCATCAAATACAATATTTTTTTTTCTTTGAAAGATTTTACATTCTCTGTTAAAACATTGAAAAGAGGTTTGTCTAATCCGATGCTTATGGAAACTTGGGATATAGCAATGTTGATGCGGTCTTGCGTGGCGATAATATAAAAAGAATTTATTGTTTTTTGGGAAAAGTCAAGAATACCAAAAAAATTAGATTGTCATATGTAAACTAAAAATAAAAAAACAAAAAGACAAATAAATTAATTTAAAAAATCTTTAGATGACATTTTTGACATTGTTGATGCTGTTGCTTTATATCTTGTGTCAGTTTTGGAAGACAAACAATTTTTAATGGCCCATTGATAGAAAAGTAAACGGGGTGGTATATGATTTCAATTGACAAAAAAATTGTGTACAACATAAAAACGTACAGCACTTAGAAAATAAAAGTAAGAAACTAGGTAAAAAAACAAAGTGTGAAAAGTTGTCGAATTCAAATTTTTTAGAAGAACTAAATACATACAAGTGAAACTGAAATAAGTTCTAGGGCCCGCACTATTATGACTTTTTGTCTCCCCAGAGAGCTAGTAGTACCATCGCACGCCGTCTATGTTATTTTAATGATATAAAAATACTACTCAAATAAAATTTCTCGGGTACGCACTAAGTACAATAAATTGTAAGCATATTCCGGCCTGTGTAATAATTGAATAGTAGAGCTGATGAAAATGCTCCACAAGTTGGCCATTATCACTGATTATAGGCGACATTTAATGTACGATGAATTGTAGTAAATAACATTATAATATCATAAAAAATGTTAAACTTTTATTTGTGTAAATTAAAATGTGGTTTACGTCAGACAATTATTCATATCTAAATAACCTCATTTAGTACCCAAATGTTTGGCTTGCCGAGAGATAATTATACAAATTATACCATTTAAATGAGACATTATTAGAATTAATGTAAATATATTATATTACATATATTATTATTATTATTATTATTATCAATGCCAAGTATAATTATTATTCAAAAGGTAAACCGTAGAAATTTGGTATATGCTCCGGACGAATGCGTTTAGTATCACACTTTGGTTTTTGGCATGGTGTTTCTGTAAAATAAACGAATAATAATAGTCAAATTAGGTATGTTCACAATTTAACAATAAAACTCAATATTATAAATCAAGTTGGGGCACATACCGTGCAATTGTAAACATCAAATAAATGGCCACATGTAGATTTTATTATATCGATTAGAATGAGAAAACATTAATTAGCATTATTTATTTTATAAGATATCAACGTTTGTCAGTTATACCGGATAGATTTTTCGAAAAATGTAAACTTATTAAAATATAGTAAAATAACCGTGTACATTTGGTATTAAACAAGTACAATGAGTTCTACTAAATAATATGGATCAATGGTTTATAAAATTAGCCGTTTATTGGAGTGTTCTAATCTTATATAACTTTATAAACCCGATTTCATTTTCGAACTAAACACTAATCGGTGTATGTGTCGTGCGCAAACAGTTGGAGATGTGTAGAATAAAATGTGCACAAAATACGGTTTCAGTTTCAGGCTGATATGAAAAATTACAAGACATTCACAATTCTAATCTAAAATTGATAGTTTTTTTTCCCCGTTTTAAAATATGTATTCTTAATGATATTTTAATCACCCATACGTATAAATGTATAAAGATAAAGGTATTTGTGGAATGCTACCGATTAATAGAATCAAAACGACCTACCTGTTCCAATGTGATCACATTATCGGAACTCACTGTAAAATGAAAATTAAGACGGATTTTGCAATTTGGTTAGAGAAATATTTTATTTATACACCGACAGACTAAACACAAAACATTTACCTAATTAATATTATTTTCTATCTTGTCTACATTCATGTATCAATGTAACCAAGTTTAACATTTATCCATTTCATGTGTTAATGGAAACGATATTTACCAATAACTGTGACTTCAGCTGTACCAATTGTGTTCCGAGCTTTACATGTGTACTTTCCGTATCGATCATAATCAATTTCGTTAAAATTTAAAGACGAAAAGGTAAGCTGGTGTTCAGTGGTCTTTTCCATAATTCTGAATCTTAAAAATAACCCACATTAAATGTCGACGTAACAATACAAACGTTTTCAAAGTACCTAGTCAAACGGTTTAGTATACCTTTTGTTGTTATCGCCGATTAGTATAACTCCATTATATAGCCAATCAATTTTCGGAGCTGGATAAGCTTCTACAAGACATTGGACATCCATGTCTTGCTTCAAAGGATCACTGTGAGTATACATAATTTTCGAAGCCGTTATGACTGGGGCAAATTCTACACGAAAGTCGACAATGTGCCGTACACCTTCGCCAACACTATTCACCGCATCGCAGAGATAAATTCCACGGTCATCTTTTGTTACGTTACGAAAGTGTAAGACATTACCTCTGGAAAAACGAAATTTTTATTTATTTACGTAAATAATTAATCTGTATATTCAATTAAAAAAAATTTCGCTTATCCTTCTCCGTTGAGATACCTATAAAACTGTCCTCCCGTAGTTAAAATTCCATTATATTGTCGACTCCAGGAAACCCTTGGTTCAGGAAATCCGTCAGCATAACATTCTAGTCTCGACGGTAGACCTTCTCTCGCGATCATTATGGTGGAAGACGAAGACAATTTTAAAATGACCGGAGACCGATTGACTTCTAACTGAACATCTGCAGATGTATTGGTGTCGCCGTCGACATCATCACACATCACTACACAGCGATATAAAGCTACATCGTTATTATGTATATTCGTAATCTGGAAAATAAATCATTTCCAAAATTCGTTAGAAAAAAATAAATCATGTCGATAGCGCTAGGTTTAAAAATATATATATATATATATCTAACTACGTACCTTAAATGTTCGACTACTGCTTTCGGTTCCAATGAAAACTCCTAATGAAAATCTTGAATCTCTAACAATAAGATTATTACCAATTGATAGAACAACAGTTTTAGTAGGATCTTCTTTCTCAAATTTAAGCCATGCGACAGGAAATCTGCTAGCATTGAAAACTGAACAATTCATTTCTATAGTTCCACCGATATCTTTTACAGCTGTTTGTGTACTCTGGGGATGGGCTAAAATTTAAATTTAAATTTTAGAATTTATTATTTGATTTTCAACATCATTATTTATAATATATTTTAATAACTAAGCTATACCCATTATAATGTATTAAATAGGCATAATAAAGTTTAAAAGCATTGTTACATACATTTAATGTTGAAAATCAAACACGTTATGACACGTACGTATGTTGATTATTTTGTATTCCATAAGTATGATTTCCAAGTAGAAATTCAAACATAAATTTGTTAAAAAGTAACGTCTTTGTAACTAATTACATTACACAGTAACAAATAAACAATAAAAACTTATTCGTTTTGTATTTAAGTAACGATAAAGTACCTAATCTATAATATTTTATTTTGTAAGTTTTTGTACGTACGGCAGTCACTAGGTATTGTAAAATTATTCAACTGAAAACAGACATTCACTCTAATTAGTCTTAAAATTACCTAGTTGATAAATAGTCGTAAGATAACAAACGATGAGCTTAAAGTAATTCCCCCGAGATACTGTCATAGAAATGAAATGCTTGTTTTTAAAATAGTTAACCGTACATAAACGGGTAAGATTCATGTGCAGTAAACTGCACATTAAATAATATTACTTTCAAGCTATACAAATTATAAAAAGCGAAGTTTCTTTTTTATTTATCATAAATGGTTTATTTTCTATAAATTAAGTAAATAATGATTCATTGATTAAACGTGTTTGAAATTTTAGGTGTTCAAATTCGCAGCCACCGGTTATACTGGTTACCTTAATAATATTAATCATAAACATTAAAACATTGGTTTTCACACCGGTGTTATGTACAACAGTATATAAAATCAAGGCCACTTGGATACTATGAGTGCAAATTAATGTACCTAAAGAATGCCGGGCTCAATTTACTAAGCCTATTCTTCACTGAATACGCAAATTGCGATCGACCAACGCGAATAGTTATTTCAACATAATGGATACCTAAGATTTGATTTTCAGATATAAAATAATTTAATTGATTACAAATCAGACAATTTCAGTAGAACAATTTTTCAAGTGACACATTCCACAATAAGCTTCTTCTTTTTTTTTTAACAAATAGCCGTTTCCAATAGTTGGCATAATAATTAATGACGCATTTTGTACCTAATCATTGATCGAGTGCGAAGTTTTTACTTCTGAAGTCGTCCGTAACTTAGAAGATATGAATTAATTAGAAAAAACCCGATAAAGCACATTAAATGATAATATTATTGTTTATTGTTATATTGTTACTTGCGAACCTTACGATCATTATTATTCTCGGTTATCTTAAACAAAATAATTACATATAAATCAATTATCATTTACCTATCTACCAACCTACAAGGAAATCAATAGTTTTATAATATTTTAACACTACCCGTTAAATTTCTTATATCTAATATACCAACTTACGCAGTACCCAGCTACGTCTTTAAAAATACAGCAACAAATTTTTCACACCCGTACAGATAAACATGTGGTAATTTTGGTTTATGATTAATATATTTTACATTTATACTAACTATTCAGACGTACTCACCGTGGTGGATGAATATAACGACGAAGAAAACTCCGTAAACAGTCTTCATCTCGTGTCCTTTACGTGAACCGGTGGGCGGAGAAGAGAACAATAAACTGTTATTCGAATGAACGAGATAAAATTTTGAAAAAAGATTCGAAAGTAGTCTTGCGCGGTTATGCCAAATCACTGTTGCAAAGCTACAAGAATTTCGATGGGTTAATGGGCGTTAAGCACTGACTGCGGACTAAGATATAATGAACTGGACAAGACACCCATATTACCAGGCCGCCAAATGTTTAGTAGAGTCTTGTTAGGTGGCGGGGGGGGGGAGCAATTATGTATCTAGCGCTACCTATATTATTCGTTATTTTTACCTTCTTGTTTTGAAGTGATAATTACAACAATTTCGATGTCACAATTATTGTAGTACCATTTATGGTGATACAATTATTATTACAATAACGTTATAGGTGTTATATAATAATTCATAGTTTAAAAATTAATTGCAAAGCAAAACAGACAAATTTAAATTTAACATACGAGTTTACTTATTTATGATCTATAGTGCCTATTTAATATGTTCTCCAATTGATACCGAATAATTTGTATGCCACAATAATTGTTAATTAACACTGAAGACAACGTTGTTGATACAGATTGTCCAATTCCGTTGTTTTAATTATTTATTCTTATTTTTAGTAATAACTTAATATTATCCTCAATGAAATAACCCACACTGTTATATTATAATAACATTTGTCGTTATATTATTCTTATATGTGAACATTTTGAGTTTTTCAATTTTAACCGTACAACTATTATAATCATTATAATATTTTCGTATTGTTTCTAAATGTTATTCGTCAAAATTATGATATAAAAATCATGTTTCATAGTTTAAATGAAATCTCAAAAAGGTTTATAATAAACAGGTAAATTGATATTGTCATTTTAAAAACAATGGTATAAAAATCATGTCAGATACCTAGGTACTTTAAACGGTGTATCAGTTAGGCTTTTGTACCCATATGATAGTTTATCATAAGCAGGTAAAATGGTATTGTTACTTTAACGGACAATATTTCAAAACTAGAAAATTAATATTTAAAATGTTGTTACGAATACCTTTTAAGAGATGCGGAGAATCATAAAAGTGAACAACCTTGATTCGTTCTACACCACAATCGATTTCATAAAACTTGTCAGTGTAATATTCATTTTGGCGCAAATAGAACGCTTTTGTTTCATTGATTAGTACATTAATAGCAGCTGTGTTTGTAGTACCTTGATCACATAAAGTTGGTACCAGCAACTCGAAGGCCATTCGAATGCACTGCCTTTTAGTAGGTACCTTTAGTTTTAATTTGATTCGCCAAGTCGTATCGTTTTGTTGAGCTTTCACAAAAAGTACGTACATGAAATAGGTTGTTTGAATTTTTTTTCGTTATACCTTTTATCATCAATACCAAGCTATAATCATCAAAACGTTGGATACGGTCTAATCCATTATCCTCGAATCCAACAGTGCAGCCAACGTTGTCATCGTACTATAACTGTGGTCCTAGGCCCACTTCATCAAATACAATATTTTTTTTTTCTTTGAAAGATTTTACATTCTCTGTTAAAACATTGAAAAGAGGTTTGTCTAATCCGATGCTTATGGAAACTTGGGATATAGCAATGTTGATGCGGTCTTGCGTGGCGATAATATAAAAAGAATTTATTGTTTTTTGGGAAAAGTCAAGAATACCAAAAAAATTAGATTGTCATATGTAAACTAAAAATAAAAAAACAAAAAGACAAATAAATTAATTTAAAAAATCTTTAGATGACATTTTTGACATTGTTGATGCTGTTGCTTTATATCTTGTGTCAGTTTTGGAAGACAAACAATTTTTAATGGCCCATTGATAGAAAAGTAAACGGGGTGGTATATGATTTCAATTGACAAAAAAATTGTGTACAACATAAAAACGTACAGCACTTAGAAAATAAAAGTAAGAAACTAGGTAAAAAAACAAAGTGTGAAAAGTTGTCGAATTCAAATTTTTTAGAAGAACTAAATACATACAAGTGAAACTGAAATAAGTTCTAGGGCCCGCACTATTATGACTTTTTGTCTCCCCAGAGAGCTAGTAGTACCATCGCACGCCGTCTATGTTATTTTAATGATATAAAAATACTACTCAAATAAAATTTCTCGGGTACGCACTAAGTACAATAAATTGTAAGCATATTCCGGCCTGTGTAATAATTGAATAGTAGAGCTGATGAAAATGCTCCACAAGTTGGCCATTATCACTGATTATAGGCGACATTTAATGTACGATGAATTGTAGTAAATAACATTATAATATCATAAAAAATGTTAAACTTTTATTTGTGTAAATTAAAATGTGGTTTACGTCAGACAATTATTCATATCTAAATAACCTCATTTAGTACCCAAATGTTTGGCTTGCCGAGAGATAATTATACAAATTATACCATTTAAATGAGACATTATTAGAATTAATGTAAATATATTATATTACATATATTATTATTATTATTATTATTATCAATGCCAAGTATAATTATTATTCAAAAGGTAAACCGTAGAAATTTGGTATATGCTCCGGACGAATGCGTTTAGTATCACACTTTGGTTTTTGGCATGGTGTTTCTGTAAAATAAACGAATAATAATAGTCAAATTAGGTATGTTCACAATTTAACAATAAAACTCAATATTATAAATCAAGTTGGGGCACATACCGTGCAATTGTAAACATCAAATAAATGGCCACATGTAGATTTTATTACATCGATTAGAATGAGAAAACATTAATTAGCATTATTTATTTTATAAGATATCAACGTTTGTCAGTTATACCGGATAGATTTTTCGAAAAATGTAAACTTATTAAAATATAGTAAAATAACCGTGTACATTTGGTATTAAACAAGTACAATGAGTTCTACTAAATAATATGGATCAATGGTTTATAAAATTAGCCGTTTATTGGAGTGTTCTAATCTTATATAACTTTATAAACCCGATTTCATTTTCGAACTAAACACTAATCGGTGTATGTGTCGTGCGCAAACAGTTGGAGATGTGTAGAATAAAATGTGCACAAAATACGGTTTCAGTTTCAGGCTGATATGAAAAATTACAAGACATTCACAATTCTAATCTAAAATTGATAGTTTTTTTTCCCCGTTTTAAAATATGTATTCTTAATGATATTTTAATCACCCATACGTATAAATGTATAAAGATAAAGGTATTTGTGGAATGCTACCGATTAATAGAATCAAAACGACCTACCTGTTCCAATGTGATCACATTATCGGAACTCACTGTAAAATGAAAATTAAGACGGATTTTGCAATTTGGTTAGAGAAATATTTTATTTATACACCGACAGACTAAACACAAAACATTTACCTAATTAATATTATTTTCTATCTTGTCTACATTCATGTATCAATGTAACCAAGTTTAACATTTATCCATTTCATGTGTTAATGGAAACGATATTTACCAATAACTGTGACTTCAGCTGTACCAATTGTGTTCCGAGCTTTACATGTGTACTTTCCGTATCGATCATAATCAATTTCGTTAAAATTTAAAGACGAAAAGGTAAGCTGGTGTTCAGTGGTCTTTTCCATAATTCTGAATCTTAAAAATAACCCACATTAAATGTCGACGTAACAATACAAACGTTTTCAAAGTACCTAGTCAAACGGTTTAGTATACCTTTTGTTGTTATCGCCGATTAGTATAACTCCATTATATAGCCAATCAATTTTCGGAGCTGGATAAGCTTCTACAAGACATTGGACATCCATGTCTTGCTTCAAAGGATCACTGTGAGTATACATAATTTTCGAAGCCGTTATGACTGGGGCAAATTCTACACGAAAGTCGACAATGTGCCGTACACCTTCGCCAACACTATTCACCGCATCGCAGAGATAAATTCCACGGTCATCTTTTGTTACGTTACGAAAGTGTAAGACATTACCTCTGGAAAAACGAAATTTTTATTTATTTACGTAAATAATTAATCTGTATATTCAATTAAAAAAAATTTCGCTTATCCTTCTCCGTTGAGATACCTATAAAACTGTCCTCCCGTAGTTAAAATTCCATTATATTGTCGACTCCAGGAAACCCTTGGTTCAGGAAATCCGTCAGCATAACATTCTAGTCTCGACGGTAGACCTTCTCTCGCGATCATTATGGTGGAAGACGAAGACAATTTTAAAATGACCGGAGACCGATTGACTTCTAACTGAACATCTGCAGATGTATTGGTGTCGCCGTCGACATCATCACACATCACTACACAGCGATATAAAGCTACATCGTTATTATGTATATTCGTAATCTGGAAAATAAATCATTTCCAAAATTCGTTAGAAAAAAATAAATCATGTCGATAGCGCTAGGTTTAAAAATATATATATATATATATCTAACTACGTACCTTAAATGTTCGAATACTGCTTTCGGTTCCAATGAAAACTCCTAATGAAAATCCCAAAGTGGTATGAATGCAAATTCCTGTCTCAGCAAGCCCTGGGTTAACTGCTGCACTGCAATCTGAAAAAAATGTAGTCAGTTAAATATGTAAAATTGGTGGAGAATTAATTGAGAAATGAGTGTTTCATAAGCAGTTAAAAATATGAATTTATAACAAGAGTCAAAATTATCATGTACAAGCATGTTTATAAAGTTTATGAAACATTGGCTTAAATATAATGTATGAAAGTAATTAATGCTAAATCAGAACCATTTTCTCAATCTAGTGGTCAAGGTTTCAAGATTCTAAATTGAGAATTGAGTGTTTTATAAGCAATTAAAAAAATGAATTTGTAAAATACGTCAAATTTACCATATAAAAACATGTTTTATAATATTTATGAATTATTGGCTTAAATGAAATGTATGAAAGTAATTAATGCTAAATCAGAATCATTTTCTCTTTCTAGTGGTCAAAGTTTCAACATAATAAATTGAGAATTAAGTGTTTTATAAGCCGTAAAAAAATTTGAATTTGTAATAAACGTCAAAATTATCATATAAATACAAGTTTTATAGAGTTTATGAAGCATTGGCTTAAATTTAATGTATGAAAGTAATTAATGCTAAATAAGATCCATTTCCTCTTCCTAGTGCTCAAGGTTTCAGGATTCTAAATTGAGAATCGAGTGTTTTATAAGCAATTAAAAAAATGAATTTGTAATATACATCAAATTTACCATATAAAAACATATTTCATAGAGTTTATAAAACATTGGCTTAAATGTAATGTATGAAAGTAATTAATGCTAAATCAGATCCATTTTCTCTCTTTCTAGTGGTCAAGGTTTAAAGATACTAACATGAGAATTGAGTGTTTTATAAACCATAAAAAATTTGAATTTATAACACGAGTCAAAATTATCATATAAAAACGTGTATTATAGTGTTCATGAGGTATCAGCTTAAATCAAATGTATAAAAGTTATAAATGCTGAATAAGAAACATATTCTCTATCTAGTGATCAGGTTTCAAGATACTAACTTGAGAATTGAGTGTTTCATAAGCCATTAAATATTTGAATTAGTAATATACGTCAAAATTATCATAAAAAAATACGTTTAATAGAGTTTATAAAGTATTGGCTTAAATGAAATGCATGAATGTAAATAATGCTAAATAAGAAACATATTCACTTTCTAGTGATCAATGTTTCAAGATATTCAATTGAGATTTGGGTGTTTCATAAGCCATAAAAAATTTGAATTCGTAATATACGTTAAAATTATCATATAAAAACATGTTTTATAATATTTATGAATTATTGGCTTAAATGAAATGTATGAAAGTAATTAATGCTAAATCAGAATCATTTTCTCTTTCTAGTGGTCAAAGTTTCAACATAATAAATTGAGAATTGAATGTTTCATATGCCATAAAAAATTTGAATTTATAACACGAGTCAAAATTATCATATAAAAACGTGTATTATAGTGTTTATGAGGTATCAGCTTAAATCAAATGTATGAAAGTAATAAATGCTGAATAAGAAACATATTCTCTATCTAGTGATCAGGTTTCAAGATACTAACTTGAGAATTGAGTGTTTCATAAGCCATTAAATATTTGAATTTGTAAAATACGTCAAATTTACCATATAAAAACATGTTTTATAATATTTATGAATTATTGGCTTAAATGAAATGTATGACAGTAATTAATGCTAAATAAGAAACATATTCTCTTTCTAGTGGTCAAAGTTTCAAGATACTAAATTGAGAATTGAGTGTTTTATAAACAATTAAAAAAATGAATTTGTAAAATACGTCAAATTTACCATATAAAAACATGTTTTATAATATTTATGAATTATTGGCTTAAATGAAATGTATGAAAGTAATTAATGCTAAATCAGAATCATTTTCTCTTTCTAGTGGTCAAAGTTTCAACATAATAAATTGAGAATTGAATGTTTCATATGCCATAAAAAATTTGAATTTATAACACGAGTCAAAATTATCATATAAAAACGTGTATTATAGTGTTTATGAGGTATCAGCTTAAATCAAATGTATGAAAGTAATAAATGCTGAATAAGAAACATATTCTCTATCTAGTGATCAGGTTTCAAGATACTAACTTGAGAATTGAGTGTTTCATAAGCCATTAAATATTTGAATTTGTAAAATACGTCAAATTTACCATATAAAAACATATTTCATAGAGTTTATGAAACATTGGCTTAAATGTAATGTATGAAAGTAATTAATGCTAAATAAGAAACATATTCTCTTTCTAGTGATCAAAGTTTCAAGATATTCAATTGAGATTTGGGTGTTTCATAAGCCATAAAAAATTTGAATTCGTAATATACGTTAAAATTATCATATAAAAACATGTTTTATTGAGTTTATAAACTATTGGCTTTAATGTAATGTATGAAAATAATTAATGCTAAATAAGAAACATATTCTCTTTCTAGTGGTCAAAGTTTCAAGATACTAAATTGAGAATTGAGTGTTTTATAAACAATTAAAAAAATGAATTTGTAAAATACGTCTTATTTACCATATAAAAACATGTTTTATAATATTTATGAATTATTGGCTTAAATGAAATGTATGAAAGTAATTAATGCTAAATCAGAATCATTTTCTCTTTCTAGTGGTCAATGTTTCAACATAATAAATTGAGAATTGAATGTTTCATATGCCATAAAAAATTTGAATTTGTAATACACATTAAAATTATCATATAAAAACATGTTTTTTAGAGTTTATAAAACATTGGCTAAAATATAATATATGAAAGTAATTAATGCTAAATCAGATCGATTTTCTCTCTTTCTAGTGGTCAAGGTTTCAAGATACTAACATGAGAATTGAGTATTTTATAAACCATAAAAAATTTGAATTTATAACACGAGTCAAAATTATCATATAAAAACGTGTATTATAGTGTTTATGAGGTATCAGCTTAAATCAAATGTATGAAAGTAATAAATGCTAAATAAGAAACATATTCTCTTTCTAGTGGTCAAAGTTTCAAGATACTAAATTGAGAATTGAGTATTTCATAAGCCATTAAATATTTGAATTAGTAATATACATCAATATTATCATAAAAAAATACGTTTAATAGAGTTAATAAAGTATTGGCTTAAATGAAATGTATGAATGTAATTAATGCTAAATAAGAAACATATTCTCTTTCTAGTGATCAAAGTTTCAACATAATAAATTGAGAATTGAATGTTTCATATGCCATAAAAAATTTGAATTTATAACACGAGTCAAAATTATCATATAAAAACGTGTATTATAGTGTTTATGAGGTATCAGCTTAAATCAAATGTATGAAAGTAATAAATGCTGAATAAGAAACATACTCTCTATCTAGTGATCAGGTTTCAAGATACTAACTTGAGAATTGAGTGTTTCATAAGCCATTAAATATTTGAATTAGTAATATACGTCAAAATTATCATAAAAAAATAAGTTCAATAGAGTTAATAAAGTATTGACTTAAATGAAATGTATAAATGTAATTAATGCTAAATAAGAAACATATTCTCTTTCTAGTGATCAAAGTTTCAAGATATTCAATTGAGATTTCAGTGTTTCATAAGCCATAAAAAATTTGAATTCGTAATATACGTTAAAATTATCATATAAAAACATGTTTTTTAGAGTTTATGAAACATTGGCTAAAATATAATGTATGAAAGTAATTAATGCTAAATCAGAACCATTTTATCAATCTAGTGGTCAAGGTTTAAAGATACTAACATGAGAATTGAGTGTTTTATAAACCATAAAATATTTGAATTTATAACACGAGTCAAAATTATCGTTTGAATGCATGATTTTAGTGTTTATGAAATATCAGCATCAATGAAATACATGGAAGTTAATAAAGCTAAATAAGAATCATTTATTTAATGCAATGGTGTTTGTTTCATGTCAATTAATTGAGAATTGAGTGTTTCATAAGCAGTTCAAAATATGAATTTGTAATATACGTTAAATTTACCATATAAAAACATGTTTTATAGTTCTTATGAAATATCAGCATCAATAAAAATACATGGAAGTTGATAATGCTAAATAAGAATCATTTACTTAATTCATTGGACTTGGTTTCATGATACTAACTTTTTGTTTCACTTATATTAAGTTGCTACCAATTATATTCAATAACCACTACACATACATTGCATAAATCCAACATTACTATCAATATCTTCTAGTTTATTTTCAAAATAAGATGTTGATACTTTCCCAAAGTGGTATGAATGCAAATTTCTGTCTCAGCAAGCCTTGGGTGAACTGCTGCACTGCAATCTGAAATAAATGTAGTCAGTTAAATATGTAAAATTGGTGGAGAATTAATTGAGAAAGAAGTGTTTCATAAGCAGTTTAAAATATAAATTTATAAAACGAGTCAAAATTATCATTTAAAAGCATGTTTATAGTGTTTATGAAGTATCAGCTTAAATCTAACACATGAATTTTAATAATGGAAAGTAAGAATCATTTACTTATTTCAATGGTATTGAAAGTTTCATGTCAATTAATTGAGAATTCAGTGTTTCATAAGCAGTTAAAAATATGAATTTATAATAAGAGTCAAAATTATCATATAAAAGCATGTTTATAGTGTTTACGAAGTATCAGCATCAATGAAATACATGGAAGTTAATAATGATAAAAAAAGAATCATTTACTTAATCCAACTGTCACTACTGCACATCATAAAGAGAACGAAAATACTTATATAACAACTAGTGCGTGGACAACACTGGATAATTTAGAAATTGAAACAATCAAAACAAAAACAAACAGACAACCTTCATTTTTAATACAAAATAATTGAAAACTATTTACAGTTGAAACTTAAACACATATACGAATGTAAAACTGTAAAAAGATACGAAATTTAAGCATATAACAGATGATAACAAATAATGATTATGATAAGCCATAAAAGATTGTACAAATTAACAGAATGTTTTGTAGACTTTTAAAAAAGAATACACTTGTACAATAACTGAAAAATACTCATTTTCCATATGAATTTGATGATAATTTTTCAATGATAAATTTAAATCATTTTCTTAATGCATTGGTCGAGGTTCAGGACACTTACTTGTGTTAACTTCGGGCGTAAAATATGAACAATTCGT
The DNA here is from genome assembly GCF_003676215.2 of Rhopalosiphum maidis. NCBI lineage: Eukaryota > Metazoa > Arthropoda > Insecta > Hemiptera > Aphididae > Rhopalosiphum > Rhopalosiphum maidis. The sequence continues at coordinate 61,486,468 of NC_040879.1, read as the reverse complement.
TGATATTATAAATATTCTTTCGTAAATGTACAAGACATTCGGTCCAAAGCCTAATAAATATACCGACACATTCCGGAGAGCAGTGCAATGGTGAACAGCACACAACCAACTAGATTCTTCCTGTGGCAGGTCAGCCGTCGACCACGGTATGGTGAACCTCTCGCCTACTGTTGGTGTTAATAATGACTTAATGATTAATTGTTTTAAAAAACAGTTGAAAATGTGAATTTGTAATTTTTATCAAAATTTTCATCTATATATAGTCTAAATAAAAGATTTTTATAGTGTAGGTAAATAAGAAGAATAAAAATTACAAGCTAAAAGTGTTTACTAATCTTTTATGCATTTATATAACAAATATCAATTGTTTCACAACTATTAATTTATTATCAATTATATTCAATAACCATTACACACACATTGCATAAATCCAATATTATTATCAATATCTTCTAGTTTATTTTCAAAATAAGATGTTGATACTTTCCCAAAGTGGTATTAATGCAAATTTCTGTCTCAGCAAGCTTTGAGTGAACTGCTGCACTGCAATCTGAAAAAAATGTAGTCACTTAAATATGTAAAATTGGTGGAGAATTAATTGAGAATTGAGTGTTTCATAAGCAGTAAAAAATATGAATTTATAACACGAGTCAAAATTACCATATAAAAACATGTTTTATAGTGTTTATGAAGTATTGGCTTAAATGTAATGTATGAAAGTAATAAATGCTAATTCAGAACCATTTTCTCAATCTAGTGGTCAAGGTTTAATGATACTAACATGAGAATTGAGTGTTTTATAAGCAATTAAAAAAATGAATTTGTAATATACGTCAAAATTACCATATAAAAACATGTTTTATAATGCTTATGAAGTATTGGCTTAAATGAAATGTATGAAAGTAATTAATGCTAAATATGAATCATTTACTTAATTCATTGGTCTTGGTTTCATGATACTAATTTTTTGTTTCACTAATATTTAGTTTCTACCAATTTCATTCAATAACCATTACACACACTTTGCATAAATCCAATATTATTATCAATATCTTCTAGTTTATATTCAAAATAAGATGTTGATACTGTCCCAAAGTGGTATAAATGCAAATTTCTGTCTCAGCAAGCCTTGGGTGAACTGCTGCACTGCAATCTGAAAAAACTGTAGTCAGTTAAATATGTAATATTGGTGGAGAATTAATTGAGAAATGAGTGTTTCATAAGCAGTTAAAAATATGAATTTATAACAAGAGTCAAAATTATCATGTACAAGCATGTTTATAAAGTTTATGAAACATTGGCTTAAATATAATGTATGAAAGTAATTAATGCTAAATCAGAACCATTTTCTCAATCTAGTGGTCAAGGTTTAAAGATGCTAAACTGAGAATTGAGTGTTTCATAAGCCATAAAAAATTTGAATTTGTAATACACGTTAAAATTATCATATAAAAACATGTTTTTTAGAGTTTATGAAACATTGGCTAAAATATAATGTATGAAAGTAATTAATGCTAAATCAGATCCATTTTCTCTCTTGCTAGTGCTCAAAGTTTCAGGATTCTAAATTGAGAATCGAGTATTTTATAAGCAATTAAAAAAATGAATTTGTAATATACATCGAATTTACCATATAAAAACATATTTCATAGAGTTTATGAAACATTGGCTTAAATGTAATGTATGAAAGTAATTAATGCTAAATCAGATCGATTTTCTCTCATTCTAGTGGTCAAGGTTTCAAGATACTTAATTGAGAATTGAGTGTTTTATAAGCAATTAAAAAAATGAATTTGTAATATACATCAAATTTACCATACAAAAACATATTTTATAATATTTATGAATTATTGGCTTAAATGAAATGTATGAATGTAAATAATGCTAAATAAGAAACATATTCTCTTTCTAGTGGTCAAAGTTTCAAGATACTAAATTGAGAATTGAGTGTTTTATAAGCAATTAAAAAAATGAATTTGTAATATACATCAAATTTACCATATAAATTAATATTTTATGGTGTTTATGAAGTATTGGCTAAAATGTAATGTATGAAAGTAATTAATGCTAAATCAGAACCATTTTATCAATCTAGTGGTCAAGGTTTAAAGATACTAACATGAGAATTGAGTGTTTTATAAACCATAAAATATTTGAATTTATAACACGAGTCAAAATTATCATATAAAAACGTGTATTATAGTGTTTATGAGGTATCAGCTTAAATCAAATGTATGAAAGTAATAAATGCTGAATAAGAAACATATTCTCTATCTAGTGATCAGGTTTCAAGATACTAACTTGAGAATTGAGTGTTTCATAAGCCATTAAATATTTGAATTAGTAATATACGTCAAATTTACCATATAAAAACATGTTTTATAATATTTATGAATTATTGGCTTAAATGAAATGTATGAAAGTAATTAATGCTAAATAAGATCCATTTCCTGTTCCTAGTGCTCAAGGTTACAGGATTCTAAATTGAGAATCGAGTGTTTTATAAGCAATTAAAAAAATGAATTTGTAATATACATCAAATTTACCATATAAAAACATATTTTATGGTGATTATGAAGTATTGGCTTAAATGTAATATATGAATGTAATTATTGCTAAATCAGAATCATTTTCTCTTTCTAGTGGTCAAAGTTTCAACATAATAAATTGAGAATTGAATGTTTCATATGCCATAAAAAATTTGAATTTGTAATAAATGTCAAAATTATCATATAAATACAAGTTATATAGAGTTTATGAAGCATTGGCTTAAATTTAATGTATGAAAGTAATTAATGCTAAATCAGAACCATTTTATCAATCTAGTGGTCAAGGTTTAAAGATACTAACATGAGAATTGAGTGTTTTATAAACCATAAAATATTTGAATTTATAACACGAGTCAAAATTATCATATAAAAACGTGTATTATAGTGTTTATGAGGTATCAGCTTAATGTATGAAAGTAATTAATGCTAAATCAGAACCATTTTCTCAATCTAGTGGTCAAGGTTTAAAGATGCTAAACTGAGAATTGAGTGTTTCATAAGCCATAAAAAATTTGAATTTGTAATACACGTTAAAATTATCATATAAAAACATGTTTTTTAGAGTTTATGAAACATTGGCTTAAATGTAATGTATGAAAGTAATTAATGCTAAATAAGAAACATATTCTCTTTCTAGTGATCAAAGTTTCAAGATATTCAAATAAGAATTGAGTGTTTCATAAACCATTAAATATTTGAATTAGTAATATACGTTAAAATTATCATATAAAAACATGTTTTTTAAAGTTTATGAAACATTGGCTAAAATATAATGTATGAAAGTAATTAATGCTAAATCAGATCGATTTTCTCTCATTCTAGTGGTCAAGGTTTCAAGATACTTAATTGAGAATTGAGTGTTTTATAAGCAATTAAAAAAATGAATTTGTAATATACATCAAATTTACCATACAAAAACATATTTTATAATATTTATGAATTATTGGCTTAAATGAAATGTATGAATGTAAATAATGCTAAATAAGAAACATATTCTCTTTCTAGTGGTCAAAGTTTCAAGATACTAAATTGAGAATTGAGTATTTTATAAACAATTAAAAAAATGAATTTGTAAAATACGTCAAATTTACCATATAAAAACATGTTTTATAATATTTATGAATTATTGGCTTAAATGAAATGTATGAAAGTAATTAATGCTAAATCAGAATCATTATCTCTTTCTAGTGGTCAAAGTTTCAACATAATAAATTGAGAATTGAATGTTTCATACGCCATAAAAAATTTGAATTTGTAATAACCGTCAAAATTATCATATAAATACAAGTTTTATAGAGTTTATGAACTATTGGCTTTAATGTAATGTATGAATGTAATTATTGCTAAATCAGATCCATTTTCTCTATCTAGTGGTTAGGGTTTTAGGAGATTAACATATGACTTGACTGTTCTATAAAAAATTAAAAATTGGAATCCATAAAATACATCAAAATTATCATATAAAAACATGTTTTACAGAGTTTATGAAACATTGGCTAAAATGTAATGTATGAAAATAATTAATGCTAAATCAGAACCATTTCCTCTTCCTAGTGCTCAAGGTTTCAAGATGCTAAATTGAGAATTGAGTGTTTCATATGGCATAAAAAATTTGAATTTGTAATACACGTTAAAATTATCGTATAAAAACATGTTTTTTAGAGTTTATGAAACATTGGCTAAAATATAATGTATGAAAGTAATTAATGCTAAATCAGATCCATTTTCTCTCTTTCTAGTGGTCAAGGTTTCAAGATACTAAATTGAGAATTGAGTGTTTTATAAGCAATTAAAAAAATGAATTTGTAATATACATCAAATTTACCATATAAAAACATATTTTATGGTGTTTATGAAGTATTGGCTTAAATGTAATATATGAATGTAATTATTGCTAAATCAGAATCATTTTCTCTTTCTAGTGGTCAAAGTTTCAACATAATAAATTGAGAATTGAATGTTTCATATGCCATAAAAAATTTGAATTTGTAATAAATGTCAAAATTATCATATAAATACAAGTTTTATAGAGTTTATGAAGCATTGGCTTAAATTTAATGTATGTAAGTAATTAATGCTAAATAAGATCCATTTCCTCTTGCTAGTGCTCAAAGTTTCAGGATTCTAAATTGAGAATCGAGTATTTTATAAGCAATTAAAAAAATGAATTTGTAATATACATCAAATTTACCATATAAAAACATATTTCATAGAGTTTATGAAACATTGGCTTAAATGTAATGTATGAAAGTAATTAATGCTAAATCAGAATCATTATCTCTTTCTAGTGGTCAAAGTTTCAACATAATAAATTGAGAATTGAATGTTTCATATGCCATAAAAAATTTGAATTTGTAATAACCGTCAAAATTATCATATAAATACAAGTTTTATAGAGTTTATGAAGCATTGGCTTAAATTTAATGTATGAAAGTAATTAATGCTAAATAAGATCCATTTCCTCTTCCTAGTGCTCAAGGTTTCAGGATTCTAAATTGAGAATCGAGTGTTTTATAAGCAATTAAAAAAATGAATTTGTAATATACATCAAATTTACCATATAAAAACATATTTCATAGAGTTCATGAAACATTGGCTTAAATGTAATGTATGAAAGTAATTAATGCTAAATAAGAAACATATTCTCTTTCTAGTGATCAAAGTTTCAAGATATTCAATTGAGATTTGGGTGTTTCATAAGCCATTAAAAATTTGAATTCGTAATATACGTTAAAATTATCATTTAAAAACATGTTTTATTGAGTTTATGAACTATTGGCTTTAATGTAATGTATGAATGTAATTATTGCTAAATCAGATCCATTTTCTCTATCTAGTGGTTAGGGTTTTAGGAGATTAACATATGACTTGACTGTTCTATAAAAAATTAAAAATTGGAATCCATAAAATACATCAAAATTATCATATAAAAACATGTTTTACAGAGTTTATGAAACATTGGCTAAAATGTAATGTATGAAAATAATTAATGCTAAATCAGAACCATTTCCTCTTCCTAGTGCTCAAGGTTTCAAGATGCTAAATTGAGAATTGAGTGTTTCATATGGCATAAAAAATTTGAATTTGTAATACACGTTAAAATTATCGTATAAAAACATGTTTTTTAGAGTTTATGAAACATTGGCTAAAATATAATGTATGAAAGTAATTAATGCTAAATCAGATCCATTTTCTCTCTTTCTAGTGGTCAAGGTTTCAAGATACTAAATTGAGAATTGAGTGTTTTATAAGCAATTAAAAAAATGAATTTGTAATATACATCAAATTTACCATATAAAAACATATTTTATGGTGTTTATGAAGTATTGGCTTAAATGTAATATATGAATGTAATTATTGCTAAATCAGAATCATTTTCTCTTTCTAGTGGTCAAAGTTTCAACATAATAAATTGAGAATTGAATGTTTCATATGCCATAAAAAATTTGAATTTGTAATAAATGTCAAAATTATCATATAAATACAAGTTTTATAGAGTTTATGAAGCATTGGCTTAAATTTAATGTATGTAAGTAATTAATGCTAAATAAGATCCATTTCCTCTTGCTAGTGCTCAAAGTTTCAGGATTCTAAATTGAGAATCGAGTATTTTATAAGCAATTAAAAAAATGAATTTGTAATATACATCGAATTTACCATATAAAAACATATTTCATAGAGTTTATGAAACATTGGCTTAAATGTAATGTATGAAAGTAATTAATGCTAAATCAGATCGATTTTCTCTCATTCTAGTGGTCAAGGTTTCAAGATACTTAATTGAGAATTGAGTGTTTTATAAGCAATTAAAAAAATGAATTTGTAATATACATCAAATTTACCATACAAAAACATATTTTATAATATTTATGAATTATTGGCTTAAATGAAATGTATGAATGTAAATAATGCTAAATAAGAAACATATTCTCTTTCTAGTGGTCAAAGTTTCAAGATACTAAATTGAGAATTGAGTATTTTATAAACAATTAAAAAAATGAATTTGTAAAATACGTCAAATTTACCATATAAAAACATGTTTTATAATATTTATGAATTATTGGCTTAAATGAAATGTATGAAAGTAATTAATGCTAAATCAGAATCATTATCTCTTTCTTGTGGTCAAAGTTTCAACATAATAAATTGAGAATTGAATGTTTCATATGCCATAAAAAATTTGAATTTGTAATAACCGTCAAAATTATCATATAAATACAAGTTTTATACAGTTTATGAAGCATTGGCTTAAATGAAATGTATGAAAGTAATTAATGCTAAATAAGATCCATTTCCTCTTCCTAGTGCTCAAGGTTTCAGGATTCTAAATTGAGAATCGAGTGTTTTATAAGCAATTAAAAAAATGAATTTGTAATATACATCAAATTTACCATATAAAAACATATATTATGGTGTTTATGAAGTATTGGCTAAAATGTAATGTATGAAAGTAATTAATGCTAAATCAGAACCATTTTATCAATCTAGTGGTCAAGGTTTAAAGATACTAACATGAGAATTGAGTGTTTTATAAACCATAACATATTTGAATTTATAACACGAGTCAAAATTATCATACAAAAACGTGTATTATAGTGTTTATGAGGTATCAGCTTAAATCAAATGTATGAAACTAATAAATGCTGAATAAGAAACATATTCTCTATCTAGTGCTCAAGGTTTCAGGATTCTAAATTGAGAATCGAGTGTTTTATAAGCAATTAAAAAAATGAATTTGTAATATACATCAAATTTACCATATAAAAACATATTTCATAGAGTTTATGAAACATTGGCTTAAATGTAATGTATGAAAGTAATTAATGCTAAATAAGAAACATATTCTCTTTCTAGTGATCAAAGTTTCAAGATATTCAATTAAGAATTGAGTGTTTCATAAACCATTAAATATTTGAATTAGTAATATACGTTAAAATTATCATATAAAAACATGTTTTTTAAAGTTTATGAAACATTGGCTAAAATATAATGTATGAAAGTAATTAATGCTAAATCAGATCGATTTTCTCTCTTTCTAGTGGTCAAGGTTTCAAGATACTAAATTGAGAATTGAGTGTTTTATAAGCAATTAAAAAAATGAATTTGTAATATACATCAAATTTACCATATAAAAACATATTTTATAATATTTATAAATTATTGGCTTAAATGAAATGTATGAAAGTAATTAATGCTAAATCAGAATCATTATCTCTTTCTAGTGGTCAAAGTTTCAACATAATAAATTGAGAATTGAATGTTTCATATGCCATAAAAAATTTGAGTTTGTAATAAACGTCAAAATTATCATATAAAAACATGTTTTATTGAGTTTATGAACTATTGGCTTTAATGTAATGTATGAATGTAATTATTGCTAAATCAGATCCATTTTCTCTATCTAGTGGTTAGGGTTTTAGGAAATTAACATATGACTTGACTGTTCTATAAAAAATTAAAAATTGGAATCCATAAAATACATCAAAATTATCATATAAAAACATGTTTTATAGAGTTTATGAAACATTGGCTAAAATGTAATGTATGAAAATAATTAATGCTAAATCAGAACCATTTTCACTTTCTAGTGGTCAAAGTTTCAAGATAATCAATTGAGAATTGAGTGTTTCATAAGCCATAAAAAAAATGAATTTGTAAAATACGTCAAATTTACCATATAAAAACATGTTTTATAATGCTTATGAAGTATTGGCTTAAATGAAATGTATGAAAGTAATTAATGCTAAATATGAATCATTTACTTAATTCATTGGTCTTAGTTTCATGATACTAATTTTTTGTTTCACTAATATTTAGTTTCTTCCAATTACATTCAATAACCATTACACACACTTTGCATAAATCCAATATTATTATCAATATCTTCTAGTTTATATTCAAAATAAGATGTTGATACTGTCCCAAAGTGGTATAAATGCAAATTTCTGTCTCAGCAAGCCTTGGGTGAACTGCTGCACTGCAATCTGAAAAAAATGTAGTCAGTTAAATATGTAATATTGGTGGAGAATTAATTGAGAAATGAGTGTTTCATAAGCAGTTAAAAATATGAATTTATAACAAGAGTCAAAATTATCATGTACAAGCATGTTTATAAAGTTTATGAAACATTGGCTTAAATATAATGTATGAAAGTAATTAATACTAAATCAGAACCATTTTCTCAATCTAGTGGTCAAGGTTTAAAGATACTAACATGAGAATTGAGTGTTTTATAAGCAATTAAAAAAATGAATTTGTAAAATACGTCAAATTTACCATATAAAAACATGTTTTATAATATTTATGAATTATTGGCTTAAATGAAATGTATGAAAGTAATTAATGCTAAATCAGAATCATTTTCTCTTTCTAGTGGTTAGGGTTTTAGGAGATTAACATATGACTTGACTGTTCTATGATAAATTAAAAATTGGAATCCATAAAATACATCAAAATTATCATATAAAAGCATGTTTATAGTGTTTATGAAGTATTGGCTTAAATGAAATGTATGAATGTAATTAATGCTAAATAAGAAACATATTCTCTTTCTATTGGTCAATGTTTCATGATAATAAACTGAGAATTGAGTGTTTCATAAGCCATAAAAAATTTGAATTTGTAATATACGTTAAAATTATCATATAAAAGCATGTCTTATAGTGTTTATGAAGTATCAGTATCAATGAAATACATGGAAGTAAATAATGCTAAATAAGAAACATATTCTCTATCAAGTGGTCAAGGTTTCAAGATACTAACTTGAGAATTGAGTGTTTCATAAGCCATAAAAAATTTGAATTTGCAATATACGTCAAAATTATCATATAAAAACATGTTTTATAGAGTTTATGAAACAATGGCTTAAATGTAATGTATGAAAGTAATTAATGCTCAATCAGATCCATTTTCTCTTTCTAGTGCTCAAGGTTTCAAGATACTAACTTGAGAATTGACTTTTCTATAAAAAGTTAATTATAGGAATTTATAATTCTCATTAAAATTATCATATTAAATCATGTTTTATAGTGATAAAAATACATGGAAGTCAATAATGCTAAATAAGAATCATTTACTTAATTCATTGGTCTTGGTTTCATGATTCTAATTTTTTTTTCACTAATATTAAGTTGCTATCAATTACATACAGTTATTATTAAACGTACCTTACAAAATACCATTATTATTATTATTATCAGTATTGTCTAGTCAAATTTCAACATGGGATGTCCAAATTTTCACTACTACTAAAAATGGTAATTCATGTATCATCGTGCCTTGAAAGATCTGCTGTGTTGCAATCTGAAAAAATGTAGTCAGTTAAAATGTGAAATTGGTGAAGAACAACATTTAGAATACAGAGTTTTATATGCAATTAAAAATATGAATTTAAAATACGAGTCAAAATTATCATATAAAAGCATGTTTTATAATGTTTATGACGTATCATCATCAATGAAATACATGGAAGTTAATAATGCTAAATAAGAATCATTTACTTAATCTAATGGTAAGGGTTTCATAGCACTAACTTTTTGTTACACTTCTATTATGTTGCTATCATTTACATTTATTTACCATTACACGTACCATGCAAAACACCATTATTAATATTAATACCGTCTAATCCATATTAAACATAGGATGTTGAAACTATTCCAAGCGCTAAAAATGTTAATTCATGCTCAGCAAGCCTTGAGTGATCTGTTGCACTGCAATCTGAAAAATATGAAAGTTAATAATGGTAAATAAGCATCATTACTTAATACAATGGTCAAAGTTACATGACTTTTAGTAACACTACTATTAATTGAATCACAATTATATTCTATACCCATTACTCGTACTTTGCATAAAACCATTATTATTATCAGTATCGTCTAGTCCATTTTCAACGTAGGATGTTGTAACTTTGTCAAGTGTTAGAAACGTTAATTCATGTCTTAGCAATCCTTCAGTGATTTGCTGTACTGCCATCTAAAAAAAAATTGTCAGTTAATTATGTATAATGGTTGGAGGATAAAATGTCACTACTACACACCATAAAGAGATCGAAAGTCTGTTTATGACAACTAGTACGTGGACAACACTGAATAATTCAGAAATGGAAATAATCAAACAAAAACTAACAGACAAACTTCATTCCTATTTCAAAATACTTGAAAACAATTTGAAGTTGAAATTTAAATACAAATACGAATATAAAACTGCAAAAAGATATGAAATATAAATCAGACAGTAAATACAAACGGTTATATCAATAGATGAACAATGCTTTATATCACTAAACCACAATCATGGACGAAAAACATCATATCAATTCGGATTAGAATATTCGACTGATTACATTTTATCTCTGGCCGTCGAATTCAAAAATGTTTAATATTATAATATTTTCATATACAAATACAATTTCAAAACTGATTAACTGAGCATAATATAATGAAATAAATTTCCAATAATATTGTGTACTTTGTAAATTCAGCAGGCAGTTGTATAAATATTATGAGTCTTAACATAGATACATAGTAACTAGTAAGACAAAAGTCAAAAAGTAATAACATTAAACTATGTATGTATGTATTATTTAAGTGTTTAGATAGTTGCAGGTAAGCATTTATTATGCATTAACATTCTCCGGACTGTACAGTCCACTGGTTAACTAATTGAACTTAAGTAAACGGTCTTATATGTTATATATCTTATACATATAACGATTCATTATTTGAATACTTAACAATGTAAATAAATCATAATAATTTATTTTTTATGTTCGATGTCCATAAAATTTAAATCATTATCTCCTATAAATATTACCGAAGTTATATTGTGAAATTCAAAACAAATTACTACCAATCATACTAATATATTGCATATTAAATATACACATATAATTAAAACTAATAAATAATAAATGAAATGTTGTATTCGAGCAGATTTGAGTCTGAAGTGATCAGAAGTAATCTACTGACTGCGTCGTGCATTTTAAAAATGATGGTCGTATACACAACGAAATCGCTTAGGTACATATTGAATTCTTAACGCTAAACGAGGGATATAAACACTATAAACATTAAATAGATGTATTCTCTATATGATTTGATGAAAAACTATTTATAAATAAACTATTTTTTATGCCGTTGGCGTAATTGCTAAACGTTGAAACCTTAACAAACATAAAACGTGTAAAAAAAACAAAGTTCAAAAAGATACTTCGTTAAATCGTTATACGGTGGTATAGGTGTACCATACAGAAAAGTATGCGTGTACGAAAAAACAAGCCATTCGATTTTTTTAACCTTTCAAACTCGTCGTAGCATTTATGAGTCAGCACTCAAATTTCGAAAAGATTAAACAAAAACTCAAATTCAAAAAATTCGAAAAATACGTAAAATCTAAGTGCCAAAAATAAAAATATAATCGTAACTTCGCAACAAAACGTCCGATTCCTTCGGTTTTGGTAGCGTTCGAATTTTTACAAAAACGTCTAAACGATGCGTAGAAAAAAATCGCTCTAACCACCTAAAAATTAATTGTTTCGTGGCGACAAAGTCCAAAAACTGCAAAATCCTAATTTCCGACGCAAAAAATAGGGGTAAAAATGAATTCTACCGTGTCACCACGGGACGCCGATTTTGATCACAGACCTACGAAAAACTGAACTTGTGAACTTCAGAAACGTGGAACAAATATTAAACATTTTTTAAAATATCCATGGGGGGAGGGACACAAGGAGCCATAGGACACTGCTACCACCGAAGCACTTTATGTAAAACGACTTTAAACAGAAATTTCCGTGAAGTAACTATGCCCCATACATCGAAACCCGGCCGAGTAACAGTCGACTAAAAAATTCAAATTTCGGAATTCCAAGACCCCAATGTGGGGTAAAAACGGCATTTACGGTGTCCACAACAGATACCGCTTTTGATCAGCATCATCCAAAATACCAGAATCTTGAGTTTCAAACACGTCGAACGACCACTAAGGTTTTTCAAAAATATATTTGAGGGAAACAAATATTTATGCAAATATACAGTACTTATAACTTTTTTTTTTTATTTATTTATTAAAATTAAAATGTTTCAGCATTTTATCATGCTATTACAAGTTTACTAACGTGTTCAATTACAAATAACAAATTACAATTACTAATATTTTTAGTTAGTGATATAGTGATATACATGCTAATGTTAGTTAATATTTATTTATTAGTGGTAATTTAAAATCGATCTTCGTCTTCGCTTGATTGTGATAGAAGGAGATCTTCGGGTAGACGTGGTTTTGAACGCCGATTTTTCGTTTTTTTTTTCCCAGGTTGTAGAACCGTGCGCCATCAGATGTATTGAGATTAGCATGAAAGTTTTTGAACTGTATTTTTATCCAGTCTTGGAGAAGAGGGATTCCCGTGACTTATAACTTTATACATAATAATAGTACTACTCATAGATAATGATGAAACACACTGCGAAATTTAGAATATTTACGCTATTGCAAAGATGTTTAAAGTCTACCTTTTGTAACTTGTACCTACGTATAATAAGTAATATAGTTGTTTTATTTACATAGAATATTTTATGACTTTGACGTTTGCAATTTGTGAATATATTTCGTACAAATTGTACCAAGTCGTAATTTTTCATAGTTTTTTTGTTGCTTTTGGTAATTAAAATGTACAAGGTTCAGTATAATCATACCGTTTAGGGTGATGTTAAACTTTTATTACTGAAACATATAATTATATATGCAAACTTGCAGTAAGTAAATAAAATAAATATTTAAAAAAGTTTTATATTGTATAACATAACTTTTCTAAAACTTTGCATTTTACAACTCGTTATTTCAACACATGATATAATCTGTTGTTATGATATTCATCTATAGATTTTGAGATTCAAATTGAAATACTAACATTTTTAATATTGGTTGTTTCGTTTCGAAATCTTCGAGGTTCAACGCAGTGACACCTCCAGATCAAATTTCTGTTCTAAAGAATTTTGAATTTCAATTTTAAAATTAAGAAATTGCTAAAACCAAATTTCCTGCCAATTTTTTTTTTTAAACTGCACATTTCAATCACCATTTACCGTCTAAATAATTGAGTTGAAAAACTTTTACTAATTGGAAGACGCATCTAGGGACGAATTTGTCTCGGTCTTTGAACATTTTATCCAAAGTGGCCAGTATTAAAGGATTTAGTTTTGTATAACGTAATAACTAATAATAAATTGAGTTTTAACACAAAAATTTATGAAAAATTCAGAATTTGGACAGTTACACTGTTACAAAGTCATAAATGAGTAGATAATTTTTATATAATATGCAATGGTTTGTGAGGAATAATATTGAAAATTTTGAAAGTGCAGTAGGGTTGCCTATACAAAACACCTTTAAATCTGCATGACAATATAATAAAATACATAATGCGCTCAAATTCACTAATTGAGGTGTACTGTAAGATAAAATATTTAATAAAATAAATTATATCATAGAGATAGAATATTAGAAGAATCTACCAATATTGTACATTTCAAAAATAATTAAATCGTATAAAATTTGCCCATATAGACCCCTTCTATTGATAAAAAAAAAGGATCCGACAAACTGGCTATATTATTTAAGCATATGAATATATTATGATCACTAAAATTTTTGAAAATATAAACAAAAAAAAAGATCAGAAATGTCCATAAAACTTTACTCATAAGTCATACATTTTTTTTATAAGTAGGTATTAAAAACCTTTATTTTGATATTTATCAAAATCACAAAAAAAAAAAACTAACTCTTTTCTAGTTAAAAGTTGTCTGTCCTGTATTTTTAAGTTTTGAAAATGTTATACATGATTTTTCATACATAGTTGTAGTTCATAAGTTAAAAATCATAAAATCTAGATATGTAAAAAGATAATTATTTTTTATACACATCTCAAGTTCAAATTTGATTGAAATCAAATATAGCAACAATGATGACTAATGATTTATAATTAAAAAATATTCGTGAGCATATAAAAATTTTAGAATATATTATTACATTTTACACATTTATTGGCCATTCAAATGAATTTTATTTCTAATAAAAATGAATTTAACCATAAAATAATAAAAGTGAATTGCATAAAATTATTAAATTTATCGGAATCTTCTAGTCCATTATAAATATAGGATTTTAATATAAAAGGATATTTTATAGTGTTAATGAAGTATCAGCTTAAATAAAATTTATGAAAATTATTAATGGATAATTAAAATTGTTTTCGTAATCTAATGGTAAGGGTTTCATGACACTAACTCGAGAATTGATTGTTTCATAAGCAGTTAAAAATATGAATTTATAACACGAGTCAACAATATCATTTAAAAGAATGTTTATAGTGTTTATGAAGTATTGGCTTAAATGAAATGTATGAATGTAATTAATGCTAAATCAGATCCATTTTATCTTTCTTGTGGTCAATGTGTCAAGATCCTCAAATGAGAATTGATTGTTTCATAAGCCATAAAAAATTTGAATTTGTAATATACGTCAAAATTATTATATAAAAACATGTTTTATAGTGTTTATGGGGTATCAGCTTAAATGAAATACTTGGAAGTTACTAATCCTAAATAAGAATCATTTACTGACTTCTCATTGGTCTTGATTTCATGATACTAATTTTTTGTTTCACTAATATTAAGTTGCTACCAATTATGTTCAATAACCATTACACACACATTGCATAAATACAATATTATTATCAATATCTTCAAGTGTATTTTCAAAATAAGATGTTGATAATTTTCCAATGTGGTTTGAATGCAAAATCCTGTCTCAGCAAGCCTTGGGTGAACTGCTACACTGCAATCTGAAAAAAATATAGTCAGTTAAATATGTAAAATTGGTGGAGAATTAATTGAGAAATGAGTGTTTCATAAGCAGTTTAAAATATGAATTTATAACACGAGTCAACAGTATCATTTAAAAGCATGTTTATAGTGTTTATGAAGTATTGGCTTAAATGTAATGTATGAAAGTAATTAATACTAAATAAGATCCATATTCTCTTTCTAGTGGTCAAAGTTTCAAGATCCTCAATTGAGAATTGAGTGTTTCATAAGCCATAAAAAATTTGAATTTGTAATATACGTTAAAATTATCTTATAAAAACATGTTTAAAGTGTTTATGAAGTATTGGCTTAAATGTAATGTATTAATGTTATTAATGCTAAGTCAGATCCATATTCTCTTTCTAGTGGTCAAAGTTTCAAGATCCTCAATTGATAATTGAGTGTTTCATAAGCCATAAAAAATTTGAATTTGTAATATACGTTAAAATTATCATATAAAAGCATGACTTATAGTGTTTATGAAGTATCAGTATCAATGAAATACATGGAAGTAATTAATACTAAATCAGATCCATATTCTCTTTCTAGTGGTCAAAGTTTCAAGATCCTCAGTTGAGAATTGAGTGTTTCATAAGGCATAAAAAATTTGAATTTGTAATAGACGTTAAAATTATCTTATAAAAATATGTTTTATAGTGTTTATGGGGTATCAGCTTAAATGAAATACTTGGAATTTACTAATCCTAAATAAGAATCATTTACTGAATTCTCATTGGTCTTGATTTCATGATACTAATTTTTTGTTTCACTAATATTAAGTTGCTACCAATTATGTTCAATAACCATTACACACACATTGCATAAATCCAATATTATTATCATTATCTTCAAGTATATTTTCAAAATAAGATGTTGATAATTTTCCAATGTGGTTTGAATGCAAAATCCTGTCTCAGCAAGCCTTGGGTGAACTGCTGCACTGCAATCTGAAAAAAATATAGTCAGTTAAATATGTAAAATTGGTGGAGAATTAATTGAGAAATGAGGGTTTCATAAGCAGTTTAAAATATGAATTTATAACACGAGTCAACAGTATCATTTAAAAGCATGTTTATAGTGTTTATGAAGTATTGGCTTAAATGAAATGTATGAATGTAATTAATGCTAAATAAGGAACATATTCTCTTTCTAGTGGTCAATGTTTCATGATACTAAATTGAGAATTGAGTGTTTCATAAGCCATAAAAAATTTGAATTTGTAATATACGTTAAAATTATCTTATAAAAACATGTTTTATAGAGTTTATGAAACATTGACATAAATGTAATGTATTAATGTAATTAATGCTAAATAAGGAACATATTCTCTTTCTAGTGGTCAATGTTTCATGATACTAAATTGAGAATTGAGTGTTTCATAAGCCATAAAAAATTTGAATTTGTAATATACGTTAAAATTATCTTATAAAAACATGTTTTATAGAGTTTATGAAACATTGACTTAAATGTAATGTATTAATGTAATTAATGCTAAATCAGATCCATATTCTCTTTCTCGTGGTCAAAGTTTCAAGATACTCAATTGAGAATTGAGTGTTTCATAAGCCATAAAAAATTTGAATTTGTAATATACGTTAAAATTATCTTATAAAAACATGTTTTATAGAGTTTATGAAACATTGACTTAAATGTAATGTATTAATGTAATTAATGCTAAATCAGATCCATATTCTCTTTCTCGTGGTCAAAGTTTCAAGATACTCAATTGAGAATTGAGTGTTTCATAAGCCATAAAAAATTCGAATTTGTAATATACGTTAAAATTATCATATAAAAGCATGTTTATAGTGTTTATGAAGTATTGGCTTAAATGAAATGTATGAATGTAATTAATGCTAAATAAGAAACATATTCTCTTTCTAGTGGTCAATGTTTCATGATAATAAACTGAGAATTGAGTGTTTCATAAGCCATAAAAAATTTGAATTTGTAATATACGTCAAAATTATCATATAAAAGCATGTTTATAGTGTTTATGAAGTATTGGCTTAAATGAAATGTATGAATGTAATTAATGCTAAATAAGAAACGTATTCTCTTTCTAGTGCTCAAGGTTTCAAGATACTAACTTGAGAATTGACTTTTCTATAAAAAGTTAAATATAGGAATTTATAATTCTCATTAAAATTATCATATTAAATCATGTTTTATAGTGTTGTGATAAAAATACATGGAAGTCAATAATGCTAAATAAGAATCATTTACTTAATTCATTGGTCTTGGTTTCATGATTCTAATTTTTTTTTCACTAATATTAAGTTGCTATCAATTACATACAGTTATTATTAAACGTACCTTACAAAATACCATTATTATTATTATTATCAGTATTGTCTAGTCAAATTTCAACATGGGATGTCCAAATTTTCACCTACTACTAAAAATGGTAATTCATGTATCATCGTGCCTTGAAAGATCTGCTGTGTTGCAATCTGAAAAAATGTAGTCAGTTAAAATGTGAAATTGGTGAAGAACAACATTAGAATACAGAGTTTTATATGCAATTAAAAATATGAATTTAAAATACGAGTCAAAATTATCATATAAAAGCATGTTTTATAATGTTTATGACGTATCATCATCAATGAAATACATGGAAGTTAATAATGCTAAATAAGAATCATTTACTTAATCTAATGGTAAGGGTTTCATAGCACTAACTTTTTGTTACACTTCTATTATGTTGCTATCATTTACATTTATTTACCATTACACGTACCATGCAAAACACCATTATTAATATTAATACCGTCTAATCCATATTAAACATAGGATGTTGAAACTATTCCAAGCGCTAAAAATGTTAATTCATGCTCAGCAAGCCTTGAGTGATCTGTTGCACTGCAATCTGAAAAATATGAAAGTTAATAATGGTAAATAAGCATCATTACTTAATACAATGGTCAAAGTTACATGACTTTTAGTAACACTACTATTAATTGAATCACAATTATATTCTATACCCATTACTCGTACTTTGCATAAAACCATTATTATTATCAGTATCGTCTAGTCCATTTTCAACGTAGGATGTTGTAACTTTGTCAAGTGTTAGAAACGTTAATTCATGTCTTAGCAATCCTTCAGTGATTTGCTGTACTGCCATCTAAAAAAAAATTGTCAGTTAATTATGTATAATGGTTGGAGGATAAAATGTCACTACTACACACCATAAAGAGATCGAAAGTCTGTTTATGACAACTAGTACGTGGACAACACTGAATAATTCAGAAATGGAAATAATCAAACAAAAACTAACAGACAAACTTCATTCCTATTTCAAAATACTTGAAAACAATTTGAAGTTGAAATTTAAATACAAATACGAATATAAAACTGCAAAAAGATATGAAATATAAATCAGACAGTAAATACAAACGGTTATATCAATAGATGAACAATGCTTTATATCACTAAACCACAATCATGGATGAAAAACATCATATCAATTCGGATTAGAATATTCGACTGATTACATTTTATCTCTGGCCGTCGAATTCAAAAATGTTTAATATTATAATATTTTCATATACAAATACAATTTCAAAACTGATTAACTGAGCATAATATAATGAAATAAATTTCCAATAATATTGTGTACTTTGTAAATTCAGCAGGCAGTTGTATAAATATTATGAGTCTTAACATAGATACATAGTAACTAGTAAGACAAAAGTCAAAAAGTAATAACATTAAACTATGTATGTATGTATTATTTAAGTGTTTAGATAGTTGCAGGTAAGCATTTATTATGCATTAACATTCTCCGGACTGTACAGTCCACTGGTTAACTAATTGAACTTAAGTAAACGGTCTTATATGTTATATATCTTATACATATAACGATTCATTATTTGAATACTTAACAATGTAAATAAATCATAATAATTTATTTTTTATGTTCGATGTCCATAAAATTTAAATCATTATCTCCTATAAATATTACCGAAGTTATATTGTGAAATTCAAAACAAATTACTACCAATCATACTAATATATTGCATATTAAATATACACATATAATTAAAACTAATAAATAATAAATGAAATGTTGTATTCGAGCAGATTTGAGTCTGAAGTGATCAGAAGTAATCTACTGACTGCGTCGTGCATTTTAAAAATGATGGTCGTATACACAACGAAATCGCTTAGGTACATATTGAATTCTTAACGCTAAACGAGGGATATAAACACTATAAACATTAAATAGATGTATTCTCTATATGATTTGATGAAAAACTATTTATAAATAAACTATTTTTTATGCCGTTGGCGTAATTGCTAAACGTTGAAACCTTAACAAACATAAAACGTGTAAAAAAAACAAAGTTCAAAAAGATACTTCGTTAAATCGTTATACGGTGGTATAGGTGTACCATACAGAAAAGTATGCGTGTACGAAAAAACAAGCCATTCGATTTTTTTAACCTTTCAAACTCGTCGTAGCATTTATGAGTCAGCACTCAAATTTCGAAAAGATTAAACAAAAACTCAAATTCAAAAAATTCGAAAAATACGTAAAATCTAAGTGCCAAAAATAAAAATATAATCGTAACTTCGCAACAAAACGTCCGATTCCTTCGGTTTTGGTAGCGTTCGAATTTTTACAAAAACGTCTAAACGATGCGTAGAAAAAAATCGCTCTAACCACCTAAAAATTAATTGTTTCGTGGCGACAAAGTCCAAAAACTGCAAAATCCTAATTTCCGACGCAAAAAATAGGGGTAAAAATGAATTCTACCGTGTCACCACGGGACGCCGATTTTGATCACAGACCTACGAAAAACTGAACTTGTGAACTTCAGAAACGTGGAACAAATATTAAACATTTTTTAAAATATCCATGGGGGGAGGGACACAAGGAGCCATAGGACACTGCTACCACCGAAGCACTTTATGTAAAACGACTTTAAACAGAAATTTCCGTGAAGTAACTATGCCCCATACATCGAAACCCGGCCGAGTAACAGTCGACTAAAAAATTCAAATTTCGGAATTCCAAGACCCCAATGTGGGGTAAAAACGGCATTTACGGTGTCCACAACAGATACCGCTTTTGATCAGCATCATCCAAAATACCAGAATCTTGAGTTTCAAACACGTCGAACGACCACTAAGGTTTTTCAAAAATATATTTGAGGGAAACAAATATTTATGCAAATATACAGTACTTATAACTTTTTTTTTTATTTATTTATTAAAATTAAAATGTTTCAGCATTTTATCATGCTATTACAAGTTTACTAACGTGTTCAATTACAAATAACAAATTACAATTACTAATATTTTTAGTTAGTGATATAGTGATATACATGCTAATGTTAGTTAATATTTATTTATTAGTGGTAATTTAAAATCGATCTTCGTCTTCGCTTGATTGTGATAAAAGGAGATCTTCGGGTAGACGTGGTTTTGAACGCCGATTTTTCGTTTTTTTTTTCCCAGGTTGTAGAACCGTGCGCCATCAGATGTATTGAGATTAGCATGAAAGTTTTTGAACTGTATTTTTATCCAGTCTTGGAGAAGAGGGATTCCCGTGACTTATAACTTTATACATAATAATAGTACTACTCATAGATAATGATGAAACACACTGCGAAATTTAGAATATTTACGCTATTGCAAAGATGTTTAAAGTCTACCTTTTGTAACTTGTACCTACGTATAATAAGTAATATAGTTGTTTTATTTACATAGAATATTTTATGACTTTGACGTTTGCAATTTGTGAATATATTTCGTACAAATTGTACCAAGTCGTAATTTTTCATAGTTTTTTTGTTGCTTTTGGTAATTAAAATGTACAAGGTTCAGTATAATCATACCGTTTAGGGTGATGTTAAACTTTTATTACTGAAACATATAATTATATATGCAAACTTGCAGTAAGTAAATAAAATAAATATTTAAAAAAGTTTTATATTGTATAACATAACTTTTCTAAAACTTTGCATTTTACAACTCGTTATTTCAACACATGATATAATCTGTTGTTATGATATTCATCTATAGATTTTGAGATTCAAATTGAAATACTAACATTTTTAATATTGGTTGTTTCGTTTCGAAATCTTCGAGGTTCAACGCAGTGACACCTCCAGATCAAATTTCTGTTCTAAAGAATTTTGAATTTCAATTTTAAAATTAAGAAATTGCTAAAACCAAATTTCCTGCCAATTTTTTTTTTTAAACTGCACATTTCAATCACCATTTACCGTCTAAATAATTGAGTTGAAAAACTTTTACTAATTGGAAGACGCATCTAGGGACGAATTTGTCTCGGTCTTTGAACATTTTATCCAAAGTGGCCAGTATTAAAGGATTTAGTTTTGTATAACGTAATAACTAATAATAAATTGAGTTTTAACACAAAAATTTATGAAAAATTCAGAATTTGGACAGTTACACTGTTACAAAGTCATAAATGAGTAGATAATTTTTATATAATATGCAATGGTTTGTGAGGAATAATATTGAAAATTTTGAAAGTGCAGTAGGGTTGCCTATACAAAACACCTTTAAATCTGCATGACAATATAATAAAATACATAATGCGCTCAAATTCACTAATTGAGGTGTACTGTAAGATAAAATATTTAATAAAATAAATTATATCATAGAGATAGAATATTAGAAGAATCTACCAATATTGTACATTTCAAAAATAATTAAATCGTATAAAATTTGCCTATATAGACCACTTCTATTGATAAAAAAAAAGGATCCGACAAACTGGCTATATTATTTAAGCATATGAATATATTATGATCACTAAAATTTTTGAAAATATAAACAAAAAAAAAGATCAGAAATGTCCATAAAACTTTACTCATAAGTCATACATTTTTTTTATAAGTAGGTATTAAAAACCTTTATTTTGATATTTATCAAAATCACAAAAAAAAAAAACTAACTCTTTTCTAGTTAAAAGTTGTCTGTCCTGTATTTTTAAGTTTTGAAAATGTTATACATGATTTTTCATACATAGTTGTAGTTCATAAGTTAAAAATCATAAAATCTAGATATGTAAAAAGATAATTATTTTTTATACACATCTCAAGTTCAAATTTGATTGAAATCAAATATAGCAACAATGATGACTAATGATTTATAATTAAAAAATATTCGTGGGCATATAAAAATTTTAGAATATATTATTACATTTTACACATTTATTGGCCATTCAAATGAATTTTATTTCTAATAAAAATGAATTTAACCATAAAATAATAAAAGTGAATTGCATAAAATTATTAAATTTATCGGAATCTTCTAGTCCATTATAAATATAGGATTTTAATATAAAAGGATATTTTATAGTGTTAATGAAGTATCAGCTTAAATAAAATTTATGAAAATTATTAATGGATAATTAAAATTGTTTTCGTAATCTAATGGTAAGGGTTTCATGACACTAACTCGAGAATTGATTGTTTCATAAGCAGTTAAAAATATGAATTTATAACACGAATCAACAATATCATTTAAAAGAATGTTTATAGTGTTTATGAAGTATTGGCTTAAATGAAATGTATGAATGTAATTAATGCTAAATCAGATCCATTTTATCTTTCTTGTGGTCAATGTTTCAAGATCCTCAAATGAGAATTGATTGTTTCATAAGCCATAAAAAATTTGAATTTGTAATATACGTCAAAATTATTATATAAAAACATGTTTTATAGTGTTTATGGGGTATCAGCTTAAATGAAATACTTGGAAGTTACTAATCCTAAATAAGAATCATTTACTGACTTCTCATTGGTCTTGATTTCATGATACTAATTTTTTGTTTCACTAATATTAAGTTGCTACCAATTATGTTCAATAACCATTACACACACATTGCATAAATCCAATATTATTATCATTATCTTCAAGTGTATTTTCAAATAAGATGTTGATAATTTTCCAATGTGGTTTGAATGCAAAATCCTGTCTCAGCAAGCCTTGGGTGAACTGCTGCACTGCAATCTGAAAAAAATATAGTCAGTTAAATATGTAAAATTGGTGGAGAATTAATTGAGAAATGAGTGTTTCATAAGCAGTTTAAAATATGAATTTATAACTTGAGTCAACAGTATCATTTAAAAGCATGTTTATAGTGTTTATGAAGTATTGGCTTAAATGAAATGTATGAATGTAATTAATGCTAAATAAGGAACATATTCTCTTTCTAGTGGTCAAAGTTTCAAGATCCTCAATTGAGAATTGAGTGTTTCATAAGCCATAAAAAATTCGAATTTGTAATATACGTTAAAATTATCATATAAAAGCATGTTTATAGTGTTTATGAAGTATTGGCTTAAATGAAATGTATGAATGTAATTAATGCTAAATAAGAAACATATTCTCTTTCTAGTGGTCAATGTTTCATGATAATAAACTGAGAATTGAGTGTTTCATAAGCCATAAAAAATTTGAATTTGTAATATACGTCAAAATTATCATATAAAAGCATGTTTATAGTGTTTATGAAGTATTGGCTTAAATGAAATGTATGAATGTAATTAATGCTAAATAAGAAACATATTCTCTTTCTAGTGCTCAAGGTTTCAAGATACTAACTTGAGAATTGACTTTTCTATAAAAAGTTAAATATAGGAATTTATAATTCTCATTAAAATTATCATATTAAATCATGTTTTATAGTGTTGTGATAAAAATACATGGAAGTCAATAATGCTAAATAAGAATCATTTACTTAATTCATTGGTCTTGGTTTCATGATTCTAATTTTTTTTTCACTAATATTAAGTTGCTATCAATTACATACAGTTATTATTAAACGTACCTTACAAAATACCATTATTATTATTATTATCAGTATTGTCTAGTCAAATTTCAACATGGGATGTCCAAATTTTCACCACTACTAAAAATGGTAATTCATGTATCATCGTGCCTTGAAAGATCTGCTGTGTTGCAATCTGAAAAAATGTAGTCAGTTAAAATGTGAAATTGGTGAAGAACAACATTAGAATACAGAGTTTTATATGCAATTAAAAATATGAATTTAAAATACGAGTCAAAATTATCATATAAAAGCATGTTTTATAATGTTTATGACGTATCATCATCAATGAAATACATGGAAGTTAATAATGCTAAATAAGAATCATTTACTTAATCTAATGGTAAGGGTTTCATAGCACTAACTTTTTGTTACACTTCTATTATGTTGCTATCATTTACATTTATTTACCATTACACGTACCATGCAAAACACCATTATTAATATTAATACCGTCTAATCCATATTAAACATAGGATGTTGAAACTATTCCAAGCGCTAAAAATGTTAATTCATGCTCAGCAAGCCTTGAGTGATCTGTTGCACTGCAATCTGAAAAATATGAAAGTTAATAATGGTAAATAAGCATCATTACTTAATACAATGGTCAAAGTTACATGACTTTTAGTAACACTACTATTAATTGAATCACAATTATATTCTATACCCATTACTCGTACTTTGCATAAAACCATTATTATTATCAGTATCGTCTAGTCCATTTTCAACGTAGGATGTTGTAACTTTGTCAAGTGTTAGAAACGTTAATTCATGTCTTAGCAATCCTTCAGTGATTTGCTGTACTGCCATCTAAAAAAAAATTGTCAGTTAATTATGTATAATGGTTGGAGGATAAAATGTCACTACTACACACCATAAAGAGATCGAAAGTCTGTTTATGACAACTAGTACGTGGACAACACTGAATAATTCAGAAATGGAAATAATCAAACAAAAACTAACAGACAAACTTCATTCCTATTTCAAAATACTTGAAAACAATTTGAAGTTGAAATTTAAATACAAATACGAATATAAAACTGCAAAAAGATATGAAATATAAATCAGACAGTAAATACAAACGGTTATATCAATAGATGAACAATGCTTTATATCACTAAACCACAATCATGGATGAAAAACATCATATCAATTCGGATTAGAATATTCGACTGATTACATTTTATCTCTGGCCGTCGAATTCAAAAATGTTTAATATTATAATATTTTCATATACAAATACAATTTCAAAACTGATTAACTGAGCATAATATAATGAAATAAATTTCCAATAATATTGTGTACTTTGTAAATTCAGCAGGCAGTTGTATAAATATTATGAGTCTTAACATAGATACATAGTAACTAGTAAGACAAAAGTCAAAAAGTAATAACATTAAACTATGTATGTATGTATTATTTAAGTGTTTAGATAGTTGCAGGTAAGCATTTATTATGCATTAACATTCTCCGGACTGTACAGTCCACTGGTTAACTAATTGAACTTAAGTAAACGGTCTTATATGTTATATATCTTATACATATAACGATTCATTATTTGAATACTTAACAATGTAAATAAATCATAATAATTTATTTTTTATGTTCGATGTCCATAAAATTTAAATCTTTATCTCCTATAAATATTACCGAAGTTATATTGTGAAATTCAAAACAAATTACTACCAATCATACTAATATATTGCATATTAAATATACACATATAATTAAAACTAATAAATAATAAATGAAATGTTGTATTCGAGCAGATTTGAGTCTGAAGTGATCAGAAGTAATCTACTGACTGCGTCGTACATTTTAAAAATGATGGTCGTATACACAACGAAATCGCTTAGGTACATATTGAATTCTTAACGCTAAACGAGGGATATAAACACTATAAACATTAAATAGATGTATTCTCTATATGATTTGATGAAAAACTATTTATAAATAAACTATTTTTTATGCCGTTGGCGTAATTGCTAAACGTTGAAACCTTAACAAACATAAAACGTGTAAAAAAAACAAAGTTCAAAAAGATACTTCGTTAAATCGTTATACGGTGGTATAGGTGTACCATACAGAAAAGTATGCGTGTACGAAAAAACAAGCCATTCGATTTTTTTAACCTTTCAAACTCGTCGTAGCATTTATGAGTCAGCACTCAAATTTCGAAAAGATTAAACAAAAACTCAAATTCAAAAATTCGAAAAATACGTAAAATCTAAGTGCCAAAAATAAAAATATAATCGTAACTTCGCAACAAAACGTCCGATTCCTTCGGTTTTGGTAGCGTTCGAATTTTTACAAAAACGTCTAAACGATGCGTAGAAAAAAATCGCTCTAACCACCTAAAAATTAATTGTTTCGTGGCGACAAAGTCCAAAAACTGCAAAATCCTAATTTCCGACGCAAAAAATAGGGGTAAAAATGAATTCTACCGTGTCACCACGGGACGCCGATTTTGATCACAGACCTACGAAAAACTGAACTTGTGAACTTCAGAAACGTGGAACAAATATTAAACATTTTTTAAAATATCCATGGGGGGAGGGACACAAGGAGCCATAGGACACTGCTACCACCGAAGCACTTTATGTAAAACGACTTTAAACAGAAATTTCCGTGAAGTAACTATGCCCCATACATCGAAACCCGGCCGAGTAACAGTCGACTAAAAAATTCAAATTTCGGAATTCCAAGACCCCAATGTGGGGTAAAAACGGCATTTACGGTGTCCACAACAGATACCGCTTTTGATCAGCATCATCCAAAATACCAGAATCTTGAGTTTCAAACACGTCGAACGACCACTAAGGTTTTTCAAAAATATATTTGAGGGAAACAAATATTTATGCAAATATACAGTACTTATAACTTTTTTTTTTATTTATTTATTAAAATTAAAATGTTTCAGCATTTTATCATGCTATTACAAGTTTACTAACGTGTTCAATTACAAATAACAAATTACAATTACTAATATTTTTAGTTAGTGATATAGTGATATACATGCTAATGTTAGTTAATATTTATTTATTAGTGGTAATTTAAAATCGATCTTCGTCTTCGCTTGATTGTGATAGAAGGAGATCTTCGGGTAGACGTGGTTTTGAACGCCGATTTTTCGTTTTTTTTTTCCCAGGTTGTAGAACCGTGCGCCATCAGATGTATTGAGATTAGCATGAAAGTTTTTGAACTGTATTTTTATCCAGTCTTGGAGAAGAGGGATTCCCGTGACTTATAACTTTATACATAATAATAGTACTACTCATAGATAATGATGAAACACACTGCGAAATTTAGAATATTTACGCTATTGCAAAGATGTTTAAAGTCTACCTTTTGTAACTTGTACCTACGTATAATAAGTAATATAGTTGTTTTATTTACATAGAATATTTTATGACTTTGACGTTTGCAATTTGTGAATATATTTCGTACAAATTGTACCAAGTCGTAATTTTTCATAGTTTTTTTGTTGCTTTTGGTAATTAAAATGTACAAGGTTCAGTATAATCATACCGTTTAGGGTGATGTTAAACTTTTATTACTGAAACATATAATTATATATGCAAACTTGCAGTAAGTAAATAAAATAAATATTTAAAAAAGTTTTATATTGTATAACATAACTTTTCTAAAACTTTGCATTTTACAACTCGTTATTTCAACACATGATATAATCTGTTGTTATGATATTCATCTATAGATTTTGAGATTCAAATTGAAATACTAACATTTTTAATATTGGTTGTTTCGTTTCGAAATCTTCGAGGTTCAACGCAGTGACACCTCCAGATCAAATTTCTGTTCTAAAGAATTTTGAATTTCAATTTTAAAATTAAGAAATTGCTAAAACCAAATTTCCTGCCAATTTTTTTTTTTAAACTGCACATTTCAATCACCATTTACCGTCTAAATAATTGAGTTGAAAAACTTTTACTAATTGGAAGACGCATCTAGGGACGAATTTGTCTCGGTCTTTGAACATTTTATCCAAAGTGGCCAGTATTAAAGGATTTAGTTTTGTATAACGTAATAACTAATAATAAATTGAGTTTTAACACAAAAATTTATGAAAAATTCAGAATTTGGACAGTTACACTGTTACAAAGTCATAAATGAGTAGATAATTTTTATATAATATGCAATGGTTTGTGAGGAATAATATTGAAAATTTTGAAAGTGCAGTAGGGTTGCCTATACAAAACACCTTTAAATCTGCATGACAATATAATAAGAAATGTCCATAAAACTTTACTCATAAGTCATACATTTTTTTTATAAGTAGGTATTAAAAACCTTTATTTTGATATTTATCAAAATCACAAAAAAAAAAACTAACTCTTTTCTAGTTAAAAGTTGTCTGTCCTGTATTTTTAAGTTTTGAAAATGTTATACATGATTTTTCATACATAGTTGTAGTTCATAAGTTAAAAATCATAAAATCTAGATATGTAAAAAGATAATTATTTTTTATACACATCTCAAGTTCAAATTTGATTGAAATCAAATATAGCAACAATGATGACTAATGATTTATAATTAAAAAATATTCGTGGGCATATAAAAATTTTAGAATATATTATTACATTTTACACATTTATTGGCCTTTAAAATGAATTTTATTTCTAATAAAAATGAATTTAACCATAAAATAATAAAAGTGAATTGCATAAAATTATTAAATTTATCGGAATCTTCTAGTCCATTATAAATATAGGATTTTAATATAAAAGGATATTTTATAGTGTTAATGAAGTATCAGCTTAAATAAAATTTATGAAAATTATTAATGGATAATTAAAATTGTTTTCGTAATCTAATGGTAAGGGTTTCATGACACTAACTCGAGAATTGATTGTTTCATAAGCAGTTAAAAATATGAATTTATAACACGAGTCAACAATATCATTTAAAAGCATGTTAATAGTGTTTATGAAGTATTGGCTTAAATGAAATGTATGAATGTAATTAATGCTAAATCAGATCCATTTTATCTTTCATGTGGTCAATGTTTCAAGATCCTCAAATGAGAATTGATTGTTTCATAAACCATAAAAAATTTGAATTTGTAATATACGTTAAAATTATCTTATAAAAACATGTTTTATAGAGTTTATGAAACATTGGCTAAAATGTAATGTATGAAAGTAATTAATGCTAAATCATATCCATTTTCTCTTTCTTGTGGTCAAAGTTTCAAGATACTCAATTGAGAATTGAGTGTTTCATAAGCCATAAAAAATTTGAATTTGTAATATACGTTAAAATTATCATTTAAAAGCATGACTTATAGTGTTTATGAAGTATCAGTATCAATGAAATACATGGAAGTAATTAATACTAAATCAGATCCATATTCTCTTTCTAGTGGTCAAAGTTTCAAGATCCTCAATTGAGAATTGAGTGTTTCATAAGCCATAAAAAATTTGAATTTGTAATATACGTTAAAATTATCTAATAAAAACATGTTTTATAGAGTTTATGAAACATTGGCTTAAATGTAATGTATGAAAGTAATTAATGCTAAATCAGATACATTTTATCTTTCTTGTGGTCAATGTTTCAAGATCCTCAAATGAGAATTGATTGTTTCATAAGCCATAAAAAATTTGAATTTGTAATATACGTCAAAATTATTATATAAAAACATGTTTTATAGTGTTTATGGGGTATCAGCTTAAATGAAATACTTGGAAGTTACTAATCCTAAATAAGAATCATTTACTGAATTCTCAGTGGTCTTGATTTCATGATACTAATTTTTTGTTTCACTAATATTAAGTTGCTACCAATTATGTTCAATAACCATTACACACACATTGCATAAATCCAATATTATTATCAATATCTTCAAGTGTATTTTCAAAATAAGATGTTGATAATTTTCCAATGTGGTTTGAATGCAAAATCCTGTCTCAGCAAGCCTTGGGTGAACTGCTGCACTGCAATCTGAAAAAAATATAGTCAGTTAAATATGTAAAATTGGTGGAGACTTAATTGAGAAATGAGTGTTTCTTAAGCAGTTTAAAATATGAATTTATAACACGAGTCAACAGTATCATTTAAAAGCATGTTTATAGTGTTTATGAAGTATTGGCTTAAATGAAATGTATGAATGTAATTAATGCTAAATAAGGAACATATTCTCTTTCTAGTGGTCAATGTTTCATGATACTAAATTGAGAATTGAGTGTTTCATACGCCATAAAAAATTTGAATTTGTAATATATGTTAAAATTATCTAATAAAAACATGTTTTATAAAGTTTATAAAACATTGGCTAAAATGTAATGTATGAAAGTAATTAATGCTAAACCATATCCATTTTCTCTTTCTTGTGGTAAAAGTTTCAAGATACTCAATTGAGAATTGAGTGTTTCATAAGCCATAAAAAATTTGGATTTGTAATATACGTTAAAATTATCATTTAAAAGCATGACTTATAGTGTTTATGAAGTATCAGTATCAATGAAATACATGGAAGTAATTAATACTAAATCAGATCCATATTCTCTTTCTAGTGGTCAAAGTTTCAACATAATAAATTGAGAATTGAATGTTTCATATGCCATAAAAAATTTGAATTTGTAATAAACGTCAAAATTATCATATAAATACAAGTTTTATAGAGTTTATGAAGCATTGGCTTAAATTTAATGTATGAAAGTAAATAATGCTAAATAAGATCCATTTCCTCTTCCTAGTGCTCAAGGTTTCAAGATGCTAAATTGAGAATTGAGTGTTTCATAAGCCATAAAAAATTTGAATTTGTAATACACGTTAATATTATTATATAAAAACATATTTTATGGTGTTTATGAAGTATTGGCTAAAATGTAATGTATGAAAGTAATTAATGCTAAATCAGAACCATTTTATCAATCTAGTGGTCAACGTTAAAAGATACTAACTTGAGAGCTGATAGTTCTATAAAAATTTTAAAATAGGAATTTATAATTATCATATAACAACATGTTTTATAGTGTTTATGAAGTATCAGCTTAAATGAAATTAATATGAAATGCTAATTAATGCTAAATAAGAATCATTTACTTAATTCATTGGACTTGGTTTCATGATACTAACTTTTTGTTTCACTTATATTAAGTTGCTACCAATTATATTCAATAACCACTACACACACATTGCATAAATCCAACATTACTATCAATATCTTCTAGTTTATTTTCAAAATAAGATGTTGATACTTTCCCAAAGTGGTATGAATGCAAATTTCTGTCTCAGCAAGCCTTGGGTGAACTGCTGCACTGCAATCTGAAATAAATGTAGTCAGTTAAATATGTAAAATTGGTGGAGAATTAATTGAGAAAGAAGTGTTTCATAAGCAGTTTAAAATATAAATTTATAAAACGAGTCAAAATTATCATTTAAAAGCATGTTTATAGTGTTTATGAAGTATCAGCTTAAATCTAACACATGAATTTTAATAATGGAAAGTAAGAATCATTTACTTATTTCAATGGTATTGAAAGTTTCATGTCTATTAATTGAGAATTGAGTGTTTCATAAGCAGTTAAAAATATGAATTTATAACATGAATCAAAATTATTTTATAATAGCATGTTTATAGTGTTTATGAAGTATCAGCATCAATGAAATACATGGAATTAATAATGCTTAATAAGAATCATTTACCTAATTCATTGGTCTTGGTTTCATGATACTAACTTTTTGTTTCACTAATATTAAGTTGCTATCAATTACATACAGATATTAATACACGTACCTTGCAAAAGACCATTATTATTATTATCAGTATCTTCTAGTTCATTTTCAAAATATGATGTTGATATTTTCCCAAAGTGGTATGAATGCAAATTTCTGTCTCAGCAAGCCTTGAGTGAACTGCTGCACTGCAATCTGAAAAAAATGTAGTCACTTAAATATGTAAAATTGGTGGAGAATTAATTGAGAATTGAGTGTTTCATAAGCAGTAAAAAATATGAATTTATAACACGAGTCAAAATTATCATATAAAAGCATGTTTATAGTGTTTACGAAGTATCAGCATCAATGAAATACATGGAAGTTAATAATGCTAAAAAAAGAATCATTTACTTAATCTAACTGTCACTACTGCACATCATAAAGAGAACGAAAATACTTATATAACAACTAGTGCGTGGACAACACTGGATAATTTAGAAATTGAAACAATCAAAACAAAAACAAACAGACAAGCTTCATTTTTAATACAAAATAATTGAAAACTATTTACAGTTGAAACTTAAACACATATACGAATGTAAAACTGTAAAAAGATACGAAATTTAAGCATATAACAGATGATAACAAATAATGATTATGATAAGCCATAAAAGATTGTACAAATTAACAGAATGTTTTGTAGACTTTTAAAAAGAATACACTTGTACAATAACTGAAAAATACTCGATTTCCATATGAATTTGATGATAATTTTTCAATGATAAATTTAAATCATTTTCGTAATGCATTGGTCGAGGTTCAGGACACTTACTTGTGTTAACTTTGGGCGTAAAATATGAACAATTCGTTGATATTATAAATATTCTTTCGTAAATTTACAAGACATTCGGTCCAAAGCCTAATAAATATACCGACATATTCCGTAGAGCAGTGCAACGGTGAACAGCACACAACCAACTAGATTCTTCCTGTGGCAGGTCAGCCGTCGACCACGGTATGGTGAACCTCTCGCCTACTGTTGGTGTTAATAATGACTTAATGATTAATTGTTTTAAAAAACAGTTGAAAATGTGAATTTGTAATTTTTATCAAAATTTTCATCTATATATAGTCTGAATAAAAGATTTTTATAGTGTAGGTAAATAAAAAGAATAAAAATTACAAGCTAGAAGTGTTTACTAATCTTTTATTCATATATATAACAAATATCAATTGTTTCACAACTATTAATTTATTATCAATTATATTCAATAACCATTACACACACATTGCATAAATCCAATATTATTATCAATATCTTCTAGTTTATTTTCAAAATAAGATATTGATACTTTCCAAAGTGGTATTAATGCAAATTTCTGTCTCAGCAAGCTTTGGGTGAACTGCTGCACTACAATCTGAAAAAAATGTAGTCAGTTAAATATGTAATATTGGTGGAGAATTAATTGAGAAATGAGTGTTTCATAAGCAGTTTAAAATATGAATTTATAACACGAGTCAAAATTATCGTTTGAATGCATGATTTTAGTGTTTATGAAATATCAGCATCAATGAAATACATGGAAGTTAATAAAGCTAAATAAGAATCATTTATTTAATGCAATGGTGTTTGTTTCATGTCAATTAATTGAGAATTGAGTGTTTCATAAAGAGTTCAAAATATGAATTTATAACACGAGTCAAAATTACCATATAAAAACATGTTTTATAATGCTTATGAAGTATTGGCTTAAATGAAATATACGAAAGTAATCAATGCGAAATAAGAAACATATTCTTTTTCTACTGGTCAAGTTTCAAGATACTAAATTGAGAATTGAGTGATTCATAAGCCATACAAAATTTGAATTTGTAACATACGTCAAATTTACCATATAAAAACATGTTTTATAGAGTTTATGAAACATTGGCTTAAAACTAATGTATTAATGTAATTAATGCTAAATCAGATCCATATTCTCTTTCTAGTGGTCAAAGTTTCAAGATCCTCAAATGAGAATTGAGTGTTTCATAAGCCATAAAAAATTTGAATTTGTAATATACGTCAAA